>NC_056750.1:629145421-629447921 GCF_019279795.1 Protopterus annectens | reverse complement strand
ATCTTCCAAAAGTCGGGTAAGTGGCATTTCGGTTATATGAAGGGGACCCATATTTATATATATATATATATATATATATATATATATATATATATATATATATATATATATATATATATATATACACACACACACACACACACACACACACACACACACACACACACACACACACACACACACACACACACACACACACACACACACACACACTACATCTGAGAATGACCAGCTACAAAGGACAAAGAAAACCAGCATTGTGAGAAATTATTTATTTATCCTCCATAATCATACAATCTTACACCCTCCCTCAGAAAACAAGAATTCTTGCATTGACACACCAAACAACAAAACAGTCCAAGTCTATCAAAAACAATATAATAAAACAGCTTCTTTAGTACAATGAGCACTATGTTAAAAAATAGTAAAATTGGACTCAGTAGTCCTACAAGGAAAATGTTTGTTTTCATATAAACATATATACAGTATACTTATCAAGTATGAAGTTCATACAAGCAAAATATCTGCAGCCTGAGATAGTATGCTTACTAGTACTATACATGTGGTAATCTGCTGTATATATAATATATTATATTATATTATATTATATTATATTATATTAGAAACATGATAAGAATTGCATAGTAAACTATACAAAAGCAAACGTTCCAGATATACCACTTATGTGTAGAGATTTTTATATTACAGTTAATTAGTCAAGAAGAACGTGCACGAAGTAAGCAAAGTATGGCTTTACTGAGGTTACTTATAGGTAGAAGATGAGAAGACAGAGTTGGAAAAATGTTCAGTACCTGAGTAAAAATCAATGACACATGGAATGTCAGTGTAACAGAACATGGGTGAGTTATACTGAGAGGGTTAGGCAATAAAGACAGTGTCAGCAAATTAAATGATCTAAGAGTTATTAAGAAGGTAAGGGGGTATATGAATGCTACATAACAGATTATGAAGGAAACACAGATATGTGGATCCAAGCTGCATAATCTGTGATCCAGTAACAGACAGGTGGGCAAAGGAAGAGAAAGAAGGAAAGGCAATACAATCCTAATAGACCAGAAAATGTGTAAGGTCAGATAGGTAAACAAGATGCAATATGAAGAGGACAGTGCAAAGTCAGAAATCAGATGAAAGAGTGCATGGACAAGGCTTAATATGACTGCCTAGGCCTGAGAGCTCAGTCTACCATCAGAAGAAAAAAGTGAACTAAAGATGGAGGAGAACCAACCACAAAGCATTCTATAGCTATGTCAAGAGTTTCAGTGGCAACACTCAACTCTGCTGTGAGTTACAGCACAATGGCACTAAATCTACATAAATACTAAATATACAGAACCAGCTGATATTGCCAGCATCCTGGCAGATAGGTTCAGTGCTAACTTTACCCCCTTCTCACCCCCTAAAGGGCCCATCTCTATACCAGAAGAATACAAAGTTCCTGAAATCACGGCTGCACAGGTAAAAACCATACTCTCCAAAGCAAGAACACAGCATCCATGTGACCTGACAACATCCCAGGCTGCATTCTACATGAACTACAGAACGAACTGGCACCCCACCTAAGTACCATGTTCAATCATAGCCTCATCTCAGGCTTTGTGCCAAATGAATGGCACACGGTGACAGTTATCCCACTCCACAAAGGGGGAGCCACCACGGACCCCGGGAACTACCACCCCATTAGCCTGATGAGCCTGGTCTGTAAGGGTATAGAACACATCATCATGGAACTTATAAGCAATGTCAATGGTAATCTCCAAACTCTGGACCCCACCCATTTCGGGTTTGTAAAAGGCAGATCATGTCTCCTAAACCTGATAGACTTCTTTGAAGTGGTCACCAAAGCTGTAGATGAGGGTAAGGTGGTTCACACAACCTATCTAGATCTCGCCAAGGCTTTCGACACCATCCTCCACTTGGGAATTATAGATAAACTCACTAAACTAGGTATAAATCCCTATGTCACAAGATGGGTTGCCAACTGGCTCACTGACAGAACCCACACTGTGAAAGTAGCAGACTCTAAATCCAACTTCAGGCCAGTGACAAGTGGAGTACCACAGGGTTCAGTCCTGGGTCCTCTCCTGTTTGATATCTACTTCTCAGAAGTACAGGCTAACACAGAAGGTCTTTGGCTAACGAAGTTCGTTGATGACTGCAAACTAGGAGCCATAATCAAAACTCCTAATGATGTGGACATCCTACAAAACGGCCTCACTGAGACAGATGCCTGGTGTCAAAGCCATGGCCTCAAGCTGAATGACAAAAAAGTGCATTGTCATCCCTTTTGGTAAAAACTCTGGACCCATAAACTACCACATAGGCAGTGGTTTACTTAACACCAAAAGTGTGATGAGACCTTGGGACACAGGTGGACAGTAGTCTCTCCTTTGATAATCCCATAGCCACAGTAGTCAGGAAATCCTTCTATGTGGCACACCTCATCACAAAAGGTTTCTCATCCAGGAAAAAAGAGGTCATTGTTCCCCTCTGCTCATCACTCATTAGACCCATTATAGAGTACAACTCCCCTTTTGGTATGCACCTCACAAGACATCTACAACAGCTAGAAAGGCTGCAGAAATACCTCAAAAGAGGATTACTGGCCTCAAACAGATGTCCTACGCCGACCGTCTCAAAAAACTCCAGCTTTACTCCATCACATATTGCCTACTCAGAGGCGATCTCTGCCTAACATACAAAGCTATGTCAAACCCAAAACTGTTGGACATGCTCCACTTAAAGAAATCCCAATCCCTCTGAGCTACACGCTCTAGGGACCAAAACCTTGTCACCACAATAAACAGAACATGTTGGAGGGATAGATTCCTGTCCCAGAGACTTCCCATGCTCTGGAACAAACTACCTATCTATGTCAAACAGAGCTCCTCATTAGCACTCTTCAAGAAAAATCTTGATAATTGGATGGGAGATAGGAAATTCACTCCGGGGATCACTTCTGTGGCTCTGCTCGACAGGGGCACAGGAAAATAATTTTCTTGGGTTACGAAAGCCAGGGTACCTTTTTGGCTTGGCTTATATAGGCCCTAGGGCCAATAGCCTAGTATCTACCTATAAACCTATGAACCTATGAGAAAATATGTGTAGTATAAAATGCATAGTCAAGAGAAGAAGAATTATAGACCTGGAATGGTTTTCTTTTGATCAGAAATTGATATGGTTATGAAAATTGTGGTGGGATGGCATCTAAACAGGTGTGATTACATGCCAGCAGCTGAGAGTGAACTGGACAGAGGTGAAGGAAAAAGTTGTAAAAAAAATCCAGAAATTAAATGGAGATGCTGGAAAAGAAAAGAAAAATGAACAATTTGTAAAACCTGTCACACACAGCACTCCTGTTATTGCTTAGAGTCCCTGGAAGGTGCAGAGACCAAGCTTTGTGACAAGAAATTAGCAAAATGTTGAAAGACTAGCTGAAACTATCAGACATAATGAACAAGAATCTGGTGAGAGAAAGAGAGATTATGGTTTAATGAGAGATCGGAGAGCCAAGTCAGCAGCACCATGTGCTAGTATTTGGTTTAATTTTGCCAAATCTTTTGGGTTTCTAATATTGTAACAGGAATGAACCCCATTCCTAAATCAAAGTATGATTAAAGTTCAAGAAATTAGTATTGCTTCAGTCTTTGATGTTAGTCAGTAGTGCTCTTCACAGCACCTGCAATGTCTCCAGAAGGGACTCTTTCTGCAATTTTGTATGGCGTTACATGTATAGGTAGCATATCTAAATACGAAACTTGATTATTTTTTATTATGAACTACTATTAGAACTTCCTGGGGATCTTTCTTCTACATTGCTCTCATCTCTCCCTGCAAATCCTGATATTTCATGACTTTGCATCTCTTTGTAAGTGAAACACTGTAATTGCTAGGTGTAGCAGTTTCAATGATCAATGCTATTTTTGTCTTTTTTTCATAGACTACTGTATCTAGTTTTCTTGCATCTATTTTTTGAACTGTTAGTAATGGGTGATCCCATGTGATATACACTTCATCATGTTGTATAATGCTTTGTGGTCCAGGTTTACAATGCTTCTCAGCTACTTCTGTATTGTAGTGTTTGCACAATCCTCAGTGAACAGTCTTACCACATTATTGTGCCATACAGTATACAGGCCTTAAGCCATGAGTGTAACACACCCAGCAACAAGGTGTGCAACTGTTTGCAATTCTTTTTTACATAACCTATATTTATCTGTTTCTCCCACATGTTCAATGGACTTTATAAACCAATGTGTAACCTTTCATCCTGTTGTTTCAATTCACCTCTCCTTAACCATTCCTCCATCAAATCCTGATCAACATGAAATTGTTCCAGGAGATCTCTATACTTGTCTCTGTATTTATGGCTTTTCCACATTTCTTTCCTTCTCGTCTGATCTTTCTCCTTATATTCTTTCTTTTGTTTATGGCACATTCAGTTGCTGTCTGGTTTTTGGCTACTTTTCTGGTTTGATTTCCATTCCCTCCTGACACCAGAATGCTTGAAATAAACTTAGCAAAGAGATCATCTTAGACTTCCTCTCCTCAGTTTTTAAAACATTCACTATGCTTGGATCTGATGAGGCAAGCAGATATGCATTGCAGCCCCATGACCGCACATCTATACATGTAATCAGTTTTGAGTAGGCCCATATGCCCTTCAGAGGTGGAATCTTGGTATACACTGATTTTTATATATTGCTTGATAAATGTGAAGAATTTTACTTGTTTTTATGTCCAGCTGATGCAATACCTTTTGAAACTGGTCAGTCACATCAAAACTGTAAGTTAGAACAGGAAGAGTAAATTGGTTTATAGCTTGGACTTTATTCCTAGGTATCAATGCCATTTTCAATAATACTTTAAGTCTTCTGAAGTATTCATTACTGAGTTTTATTCATATTTGTTCATATGTTATTGCTAACCCTTTATCAATTCCCAGCTATTTATAGACTCATTCCTGCTCAAGTTACTTTATATAACATTCCTATCCCAGATTAATATTTTGTCCACACTGCAACGTTCCTACTTTAAATTGCTTTTGCACATTTATTAAGACCAAATGTCATTCTTATATCATCTGAGAACGTTTTAACCACTTGCAGTTGTGCTTTCAACTCATCATCTGATGAACTGTACAGTTTTAAGTGATCCACAGAAAGTAGGTGAGAAGTCTTTAAGAAAGGCTTTTTTCTGGAAGCCAAATTGTAACCGATACCTAATCTGTTAAGAAAACTGCTTAATGGATTAAGGGCAAGACAAAACAACAGGGATGACAAAGAATCACCCTGGAATATCCTCCCTTTGAATTTTTATCCCTGGAATAATAATATGCCTTTTGTCATGGCTTAATTGCAAAGTGGTTTTCAACTTTTTCATGGTCACTGTAATGTAATTGATCAATGTAGAATGTATCATATACATCTGTAAGCACTCTTTTAAACATGAATGTGGTATACTGTCAAATGCTTTTTTGTAATCTATCTATGCCATACTTAGATTTCTCCATTCCTTACAATTCTCTATTATGGCTTTACTTAGCAATAAACGATCCTTTATTCCATATGACTTTCTTTTCTTATCCTTTTGTTCTAAAGCCATGATTGAATTTTTTTCTAAATGACCATAAACTTGGTCTGCATCAATTCCACTATATAGTTTGTACATTGTCAGAAGGCAGGTTTTGGTCTATACTCTATAACTTTTTGGATGGCTTACAGGAGGAGTATAATTTTTTCCTGTTGTTAACCAGGTTGGTGTCTGTTTGGGATGTGAATTTAGGTAATTCTTAACTCAGAAGTAGATCTTTGTTTAAAGATGCTAATACTTTTAGCCATAAGTTAGGTACTAAATCTTGGCCTAGGGCTTTCCATTTAGGAGTTTTCCTTAATTTTGTTTCAATTTCTCTGGCTGTTACTTAATTCTTGTTCATATTCTGTAGATTTGAACTTCTTAATATTTCCTTTAATCTTTCTGTCCATTCAGCATCTGTGTTATATTCTACAGGGTCTTCATAAATATTTCTCAAAATGTGTCTATTTCTTCTTTTCTGGTGGTGTTTCTATTCCTTTTGCTTTGTTTCCCAGTTCTCTATAAAACTTTTTGGGGTCATCAATGAATTGCTTATTTTGCATTTTTACTTTATATTTATCTGTGTACTTTTTAAGGTTTTTCTGCCTCTGCTGATATCTTCAGTTTATTATTTGCAATAGTATAGGATAAACCAGGGTCTATCATGCACTATTTGCAATAGCATATGACAGATCCTGGTGTGTTTTGATACTGTGCATTGGTTTTACTACATCTGTTTTTCTAAGTATTCTTGTTGATCTGTTCCCTCTTCTATATTCTTCTAATAGTGACACTTGTAGTCTTAATTGCTTTTTAGTTTTCTCTGTGTGATGCTTCCATGATGCCATTTGATTTCTTCTCTTCCTTTCCCTTATTGCTCTCTATTTTTCGGTAAGAATTTATGTTATTAATTTAGTCACGCAGTAATATACCCTATTTAATTCTGTTATAACACATGAATTTCTGTTAATTGTCTTGATAACTGTGTTCATCTGTTTTATCAGACTTCTAATATTTTGGGTCTTATTTACTTTCTGTAATCTATTTCTTTCATCAGTCTTAGTATGTCTAGCCATCTTTGTTAAATCAAGTAACTCTTCCCTTAGATCATTTTCTTCTAAATTAAGAGCACATTTATTTGTTCTGTTTCCTGCAGGAATACTACAGAAAGCTCCAGAATGTCTTCCTGTAACATTTCCTCTTCAGTTATATCCAGTGTCTTTTGCTGCTCCTTCATATTTGAACTCATTGGCTCATCACTCCACAACATATCCTGCGTCAGAATTGCCACTGTTTCCTGTTCCTTCCCTTGCTGTGCAACACCAGCTGAACTTTTGTCCTGGTTTCCTACAGAAGGCTTCAGAGCATCATCATGTGGCAAGTCATTAGATGCTTCCAGTTACACCCGTTCCACCTTAGATTGGGGATAAATTTTTTCCATCATGCTGTGACAATACCCGAGTTTGATTTTCTACTCTAAATCTCTTCACTTCGCAAATAATCCATACTTCAGTTTCTATTTCTTTAACTTCCCCATTACTAATCCTCTTTTCTACTTTCCCCCTTTGATTTTTGTGTTGTGAAATGTTCCATATCCAGGTGCTTTTGCCTGTATTTCTCTTCAAATATCTTTGGTGCTCCTTTTTTCCTATTGAATAGCTTTGCTTTCTACTTTGTTTAAATATTGTACAATTACAAATGTCTTTTTCTTCCCCATGTCCATATTTCTTCTTCAGATGTCTCCAGTCCACCTCTTTCTCATTAATTTGGAGACTCTTTGTTCTTTCATGCTGTGACATTACTTGTGTTGTACTTTCCACACTAAATCCTTCACTTTGCAGGTATTCCATAATGTCAGTTTATATTTCTTTAACTTCTACCTTACTAATCTCCTGTTCTGCATTCCCAGTTTGTGTTCTTATTTTTTCTTCTGTGAAATTTTCCATATGTTGGTGCCATTCCTGTATTTCTCTTTGAATATCTTTGGAGCTGCCTTTTTTGTTATTGACTATTTTGCCTTTCTCCTTGGGATAAATAGTGCTCCATATCAGATCTCTTTTTCTCTCTCATGTCTATGTTTCTTTTTTTATACTATAAAAAATCTCTGAATTTTGTTCTTTATATTTTCACACTTCCTCTGTCATTTCTTTTTCCATAGTTTCTTTGTCTATGTAATGTTTTTTTATGAATCTATTGTATTAATGAATGCAAATTTGCATTTGAAGCTTTTGACAGTTTTTTTTTTTGCACAAGTATTTTACTTTCTTCTAATTTCTCTCTTAATCTTTATAAATATCTTCTATCTAGAAATTCTAGACTTCTTGCATAATAGAAACAATACATAATTTCTTCCTTATCCTGTGGAGTCCTACTTCTACAACAGGGGAGCCATCCTACCCCGAGTCTGGCCTAACCCCATTGTAGGAATGTGTGCACACCAGGATTATAAGCTTCTTTAGAGTGAGACTCGTGCACACAGCTATCTTTTTTATTTTTTAACCTATTTCTCACCATGATATGTACTATATAAGATACGGTCTGTAGATCAGAGTTGTCTGGGTGAGATTTTGTGAAAACATGGTCCACCACATGAAGGTACTCACCAAAACTTGAGGATGAATTTAAGTCCAGCAATGCTTCATATCTTCATTCGGACCCCTAGGATGTTTTCCTTTTGAGATGATGTGTACACTGATTAAGTGTAAAGAACACTTGAACCTGGATAGAAGTTAATTGACCTGCAGGAAACAGTGATGGTGATCTTCATGCCAATAATGCATGAAAACAAGAATGCAATGAGCGTGGTTTGGTTGTAAAGTATGGCTGCTGTGACCCTTATGTGAAAAAGTCACAGATCTGCTATGTTCTTTGAAGACCATCTCCTGTCCACAATGAATAAATCAAAAGGGCTAAGAAAAGATGGAGGTGCAGGACTGGAACAGGAACATGTGTTTGTAGAGTGTCAGAGCCAAAGATACAGGCTGTACAATCTGATGTTGTTCCCCAACCTGGCCAGCTAAATATTGTTCCCAATAAGCATCACCAGAGAGGAAGAGCAGAAAAGAGTCAGTTAATGCAAGGAAAGGCTCAAAAATGAAAAAAAAAAAGTGGTTTATCAATACTGACAACCCGAAAAGAAAGTGGAATTAACAGGACTGAAGCAGGAGGAAGAAGGTTTAGGGAATGAAATATTGTGGCATGAGATGACAGCTATATGCAGGACAAACAGAAAGAAACAGGCAGAAGCAGAATTCAGGGCATACTTAGAAAAGCACAAAGCACGCAAGGCCAACCTGGAGTCACTGAAATATGGGTCCATAGCTATGGGCTGCTGGACTGAAGAATGCCTGATCTATCCATCTAGATGACAGAGTGTGGGAGAACATGTGGTGAAGGTAGAGGTGGAGAATTGGAGCTCAAAAGTGTGTATGGACTGATGGAACAGAAAAGGTAAAACATGTTAATAGGGATGAGAGGCAAAGGTGCAGAGCACATTGAGTACAGGACAGTGAGAGAGTAATGGACATTATATAAGAAATATTGAAGGCAGGACTTAGAAGAATAAGGATGCCCATTTTGCAGCTGCGGGTGGCCTGAGCAGCTGAAGTTACAAACATCACTAATGGTACAATTAGTGCATGGTGGGTGGCATGAGCAGAGGTACAATGTAGCTGAAGTTACAAACATCACTAATGGTACAATTAGTGCATGGCGTGTGGCATGAGCAGAGGTACAATGCAGCTGAAGTTACAAACATCACTAATGGTGCAATTAGTGCATGGCAGGTGGCATGAGCAGAGGTACAATGTAGCTGAAGTTACAAACATCACTAATGGTACAATTAGTGCATGCACCAAATGGGATGGAGCAATGTAGCTGAAGTTGCAAACATCACTAATGGTACAATTAGTGCATGTCGGGTGGCATGAGCAGAGGTACAATGTACCTGAAGTTACAAACATCATTAATGGTACAATTAGTGCATGTCGAGTGGCATGAGCAGAGGTGCAATGTAGCTGAAGTTACAGACATCACTAATGGTACAATTAGTGCATGGCAGGTGGCATGAGCAGAGGTACAATGTAGCTGAAGTTACAAACATCACTAATGGTGCAATTAGTGCATGACGGGTGGCATGAGCAGAGGTACAATGTAGCTGAAGTTACAAACATCACTAATGGTACAATCAGTGCATGGCGGGTGGCATGAGCAGAGGTACAATGTAGCTGAAGTTACAAACATCACTAATGGTACAATTAGTGCATGGCGGGTGGCATGAGCAGAGGTACAATGTAGCTGAAGTTACAAACATCACTAATGGTACAATTAGTGCATGGCAGGTGGCATTAGCAGAGGTACAATGTAGCTGAAGTTACAGACATCACTAATGGTTCAATTAGTGCATGCACCAAATGGGATGGAGCAATGTAGCTGAAGTTGCAAACATCACTAATGGTGCAATTAGTACATGTCGGGTGGCATGAGCAGAGGTACAATGTACCTGAAGTTACAAACATCATTAATGGTACAATTAGTGCATGTCGGGTGGCATGAGCAGAGGTACAATGTAGCTGAAGTTACAAACATCACTAATGGTACAATTAGTGCATGGCAGGTGGCATGAGCAGAGGTACAATGTAGCTGAAGTTACAAACATCACTAATGGTGCAATTAGTGCATGGCGGGTGGCATGAGCAGAGGTACAATGTAGCTGAAGTTACAAACATCACTAATGGTACAATTAGTGCATGGCAGGTGGCATGAGCAGAGGTACAATGTAGCTGAAGTTACAGACATCACTAATGGTTCAATTAGTGCATGGTGGGTGGCATAAGCAGAGGTACAATGTAGCTGAAGTTACAAACATCACTAATGGTAAAATTAGTGCATTATGCACCAAATGGGATAGAGTCGGCACAGATAATAAGGAGTAAAGAAAAAAGGAAGAGTCCACTCACCAGTGACTAAAGAAATGGATGCAGAAGAATCAGGTTGATGCTTGAAATAAAAAATAGGGGTGGGAGCAGACATTATAAGAAGGGGAGAGAGAAAATGGATGGATGCTAACTTAACAGTATTTTTCAGTTACATAGGGCTGATTTCAAAAATATAAATCCTCATACAGCCTGTTTTAAAGTCTGAAAAAAAAACACATGCCCTTCATGACAATTACTTTTCAGTTTCATTTTCAGAGTGTATCTAAACGGCAACAGAAAATAATTATAATAGCTTAAAATGTATTTTTGCATGGAGGCAGCAACTTGCAAACCTCTCCATGAGGACAGCTGCAGTCTCAAAGCTATATTGACTTAAAGGAATGACTATCTTAGAATAAAGAGAATATTTTTTGTAATTTTTATTAATTTGAGGTTAGTTAAAGGGAGTATCTCCCCCCTACACACACACACGATGGAGTAAGGAAACTATGCCGTCTTGCAAAAATATATCCATGTTTTGTTTTATATTTGTTTTGTTCTATAGCAATGCCACATGAAACTTGAAAGATCACATTAAATTTGTTAATACAGAGCTAAACTACATTTGCTTTGTCTGGCCACCATATGTTTTGATGTCTCCAAGCTTTCACTAAGCTCATGTCTTGAGCTCATGTCTTCTCACTAAGCTCATGTCTTGAGCTGCTAGCATGATTATTTTTTTGTGGACTGAGTTCAACCACAGTATCATTTTCATCCACAAAGTCCTGCTGTTGTCAGTTGATACAGTCTGTGCATTTAACATACACTGAGAGGATGGTGGTCTTGACTGCACATGGCTGCTAGCATTTTCTGCAGTGATTCAAAGACAGACTCTTTCACCATTCCAACTCATGTCATTGCATCAGCCTTGTTCTGAGTGTTCCTAATAATCACCTTAATCTTCACCAAAGACTACATTTCCACTAGGAATTTTATTGGCTAGTGACTAGATGGAGAGCTATTCAGTTCATAATTTCCAAAGCATCTCTCACTCACCTGCTCTGTGCTTATGACATGCAGTTTTGGTATGATAATGTAGTAGCTTCCTTAATGCACTAGTAGCAGCTGAAAAGTGTGACACAAACTATGGTTGGTATTCAAATATTTGGTGCATAATGTTAACAGAAATAGCATGAACAGCAGTGACAAGGAACTGAGGGCCTATATGTAAATGAGTCTCATCCCATTTGCAAATGATGAAGTAAAGCACGGCAGGTTGATTCAGAAACTTAGCACTAAGAATCATGGTGCTTAATCATTTTGGATGTAGGGGTATCTTCAATGTGCAGGAATTAGACCTGTTGCAAAAGGTTAAGAGATCATTGTAGATATTTTTGAACAACAGGTGCCAGAGGCCACGTCTAGGGGCATTGTTCACTATACTGCCCGTTCTCATCATCTGGGGTACAGGCAGGCCTTCCAACAGCTAACATACCATCACATCCAAAGCTAGGACATTGTAACCACCTTAGTGTATAGAGCAAGACTACATGGCAGTTAGTAGACAAGTGTAACCCACATATGAAATTAAGGAGCTTGCAAAGACTAGCCATCTCTATGGTCACAAAAGCATATCTAACATTATCCATTCTTGTCACAAGGGCTTTCAAGCATCTAATAGGTGAATTTTGCAGGTATCTGCCTTGCAGATCAAGTTCTTTGAGATGATGTTGCAGTATGTGCAAGAGATTTCAACAGACAGTAGGGAAGAGAGACAACAATATTAGGGCATTTTTAAACATAGTCCATTTCTCTGAGGTGCTGAGAGCTGTGGCTTGAACACATATCTCTATCAAGGCCCTATACAGTGTCTGATACATAAAGCAAAAGGACTTCCACTCCATCAACTACCAGGTGATGTACAATGTAAAGAGTAGCATATACAATGAGTCTGTGCACTGCCCAAGCAGTTCCCATGATTCCCACATCTGGTACACATCTGACCTCTATCAACATTTCTAGCAGGGTGACTTCCAACAAGGTCATCTGGTTAGCAGATACACAGATTGGTGAATACATAGACCATTATATAGATTTCCATTTCTAGCTGGCAGGTGGCCAGCCACACATAATTATATCTGCTGCTGTGTGTTGCAGTTGCTTACTCCCATATGACTTCCCAAACAAAGGCTGAGATTGACTTGTACCACTGCATACAGTGCACTGACTGACCATGCTGTGTAGTGGCTGAGCTGGGCACAGTTAACATCATGTGAACAGATGGGTAGTGCACAGTGACAGATGACAGCAATGCTATCATATGGTCAAGAGTCATGGGAGGTGGATGTGGTAGCCACTCAAGTGGGTATCAGGTTGGGGAAGCTGGGGATCACATCCTCTCATGGTAGGATGGAGCTGCCATGTTATGAATTTTGGCTATGTGTACTGTGTTAGCTTACTGTTTCAGGGCTTGATGCAGTTCATGGTAAGAAAAATGTTGAACCTTAGCATTACACAGAGGAATTCCAATGTCATATCCCCTGTTGACACCCAATAAATGTATGGCATCCGTGACCTAGATCTTAGCCTTGGAGAGGTGCCCTATTCTGTTGGCCAACAAAGGATATTGATGGATTACAACTTGAGATTGGGCATAAGGGGATGTTGGCTGATGTGGTCAGAGGTGACAGAAATGTGTTCTCAGGAATGGTGCATGTCTTCTTTGTATAGCTGGACTGTGATCTTCCCCCCCCTTACCCCAAGTCTCCCAATGTCATGGCCAACATGGCTGCCAGAGGCAGAAGGGAGAGCAGTTCTCATGGTTATACAAATGGATGTTGTGTGACCCACCAGGGATCTCATCAGCACTATCTGCTCCTGCTTTCTTTACACCATTTCACTCTGCAGCTGCTGGAGGTCATCCTGCATGTCATATAGGTATCAAACATCATGACATAGGCCACTCAAGACAGCCACAAATTTTATAATGATATATGTGGTAGCTGTCTGTGATTGGATCACTGACCTGTTCATATGTTGTTCCGTACCGCATGTTATACTCAGGTCAGGGAAAAGTCCATAATTATTAATCATGCAGCTTCAAAAAAGGTAAGCATGACTGCAAAAGAAATGCATTTCAAAATTTGTAAAGGCTTCACTCTCTGTACTCGCACAGTACTGATGCTTCTGTATATTCACTCCATGACCAATGTATTACTGAAAAGGGGAGAATACCAAGGCACTGAAATTTTGGATTATTAATTAATTAATGTCTGTTCATTATATTTGCACAATTATTCGCATTATTCTGAAAGTCCTCAGGATTTCAGCAAGCACCTGCACCAGTTCTTATTTTAGAAGGTGTTGCAATAAATAGATTGTATTATCATTCTAGTTTTAGTCATTTTAGCTTGCACATCTAGGTTTAAAACATCAAGTCTTCATCTACACATATTTTTGGAAAGTTCAGCAATGTGATAATTTATTTCTTATAAGTAGCTGTTCGTGAAACATTAACAGTGTGTGTGTGTGTGTGTGTGTGTGTGTGTGTGTGTGTGTGTGTGTGTGTGTGTGTGTGTGTGTGTGTGTGTGTGCGTGTTATTTTTGGTATTTTTTTCTGTTATTCTAGTAACTTTCTAAGTTTATAAGAGCAATTTTTTAAACAATGTATCTCTATTTTGGGGTCTTTATCCTCTCATCATGTTTGAGCTTGCCCCAATTTCTTACACTAAGTGGTTGAGAAGTATGGACAGCTACCACATCCAAATATGCTTTGCACTGTATAACTGAATAATGGAGGTTGAAACACTGGATTTCTAGAAATTCACCTGTTTCACTCTGTATCCAAGTGCCTTTCAGTGCAAATATATGACCAGTAACTGAAACTTGCTGAAACTATTATGTTTTACAAACATACAGTCTTAATGGTAACATGGGCCACCAGTCAGAACTATCTGGTACATCACGTACTTTTAAAATGAGTTGACTGAAAAAACATTAACTAGAAGAAACTATAGAAAAGTAGTCACTCTGCAAAAGGCCAATAGTTAATAATTCACCGTTTTTTGTGATTCCCTTATACACACTAATAAACAACCAGACACAAGTTTTTTTTTAAACTGAATAATACAGTTCTTTCACTGAAATTAATAAAATTAAGCAATGCACTTTGAAATTAAATTTACAAGCAAATATATTATGCAAATGGAAGTGCAAGCTAAAAGGATCAAATAGTCAGATGACATTTAGAAAAACACAGTGTGTCAGCTGTCTAGTCCTACCACGATAAGACAATAATTCATTTATCATTAACTTTTATAATAATTTTATATTTGCAGTGCAGTCACAAGTAGGAATTTATAGAGAATGAGATCATTGACTTCAGGTAGCAGGCCGTCTGTTTCCAGTCCATAAATTTTACAATACATACACCTAAAGGTAAGCAAAGAGTCCAAATGACAACTTGAATAGTTGAGATGGACTAGATTCTCTATGAAGGTCACTTGAAGAAGTCTGGATGGCTATCCTGGAGTGAGTATCACTGGATAAATACAGTTAGAGCAGTCCTTTTTAGGCATATCCTCCTTCCTCTTCACTGATAGGTCACTAGGTCTATTTCCCATTCAGTTTAGATTTCTGATCTAAGTATCCTTTCTACAAACTTACTCAGCTCTGTTGGAAGTTCTAGTCCATTTATCATGATGATGCATTCAGCAGGGAATGGCAGACATGGAAAGAAATTCTGCTAATATGTGTGTCTCTTGAAATCAGTTTCACTTCCAAAACTTTAACGCATTTAACAGAAGAAAAAAAAAACTGCACAATTCCTATGCAGCTTTACATAGCTTTACATTTGTTTACATCTCTGCATGTTTTTGTAGAAAGAATAATGTGTCGCATACAGGTTTTACAGTTCACATGTTTTTGGAAAACAAACTGCGTGTTTAATACATCTTTACATTTCTCTATTGAAAGTGATCATGTTTGCATTGACTTATTCCTACTATTCTGCACCATAATGGAGTGCAGTAAAGGTAGGGATTTTGAGAAAAGCTATGAGATTGGCTTACCGTTGGACATCTCTGTGGCTTCAATTTCAAATATATTGTTCTTGTTTTTATCCAAATTACATAAATAATGTTCTCAATCAAATGAAAAATACTGTTATGTTTTATTGTATTTTATTTTCTTTATTTAATGTTTGTTACTTACGTAAGTGAACTGGTCCAAGGACCCTTATGAGCCACAACCTCAGCCAGGCAGGCAAATACAAATTATAAAACTAAAACATACAAAAATTCCAACCATGTGACAGTTCAAATGTCCAGATAAAAAAACTGCATAAAACACAAAGTTCACATTTACATATGTTATCACTATACAATGAAAATGAGTGGTGTAACACAATAGCATATACAATAATACATAAAAAGAAGAGCAACCATGGCATAATAAGGTGCAGAACCTGAACAGAATAAAACCATCCTTTTTGAAGTGGCCTGAATACAAACAGTGGAATTATGATGATGATGATGATGGTGGTGGTGGTGCTGACAGTGAAGAAGGAGGAGGAGAAAAAAAAAGAAAAAAAACAATTCTATTACAAAAGTACTCGTGCGGCCCCTGCTAAGAAAATAATCTAAGGCTATCATGCCATATAAGGGTGTATTTTAGTGTATATACTTTCAAAGCCAGAATGTAATTTAATAAAATACTGTTTTGTTTTCTATTAATCATTCTTCTAGTATTCTGCACATACATGTTTCACCCAGATATTATATGTCAGCCTGAGAAGTCTCTATATTTTAGTTCTGACTAGAAAGAAAGGTTAAAATTATTGCATTTTTTTGTCATAAAGCTTCCTTTAACTTACAAGAAAGAAACCTATTCTGTGACCCTTATTTACAGCTCTTGGTAGGTTACTATTGCTGTGTTGTATTGGGACACACTGGTAGTTGATAGACTCCTGTGGCATTAAGGTGTTTGTAGCACATTTCTAAGTACAGGACCACAGTCACTACTACAATATCACCCCCTTTATCAATACATTTAAAATTAAATTCTTTCTATTAGGTAAAGATTTTAATAACATCCACTCATCTCTCTTCAAATTATGGCGCACTTCAGTTTTTTTAATTATTCTCAACAAACAATCAATATTTTCTGTGTATTGGTAAAGTAGAAAAATACATCTGTTGTCATATTTATAATAAAATTCATGGTATCTTGTATTCATAGAAACATCTTTCCCTTCAGTATTACTGTTTAATGAAATGTTAAAAATAAATAAATTAGTACCAAAACTGTCACATAAGCAAGGTAGTCTCAAGAGCAGAGCCATTTCTTACAACACTCATGGAAAAACAAACTCCAGTAAGCTCAATGTCACAGAATGATAATACACTAACAACAGCACTGGTGGCCCAGTTTAAATAGCATCTTGGCAGTTGTAGGAGCTGACCACAAAGGGATGGGATGGAGCAGCCATCTCTGGCTTGCTCATCCATGATCTCTGGCTCAGCACTAAGATACGGCAGCACAGGGTGTTATATCCATGGAGCATGGACCTAGGAAACATGTGCTGCCATTGTGCAGAGGCACTTCTGGAAAATCAAGCACATAGGGCATGCTCCTTATGGTGACAAAATACAGCGGAGATCAGGCAGATGCCGAAGGGGGATGGAGAACTCCAGTGGGGGAATGGTAAACTACTCTGTGGGATCAGTAAGCTGGCCTGCTCCCTACCACCCAGCTTTCATCACCAGAGTAATGAATGAGCTGAATGGATTTTCCATGTTGGAATGAATGGTCCAGACAACTCTTGCCTCACCAGGGAATGGTCAGCAATTTCCCCAGTAGAATGAATGAGGCATCTGGATTCATGTAAGGGAGCCACAGGACTAGGTCCTTTGGGGCTGTGCAATAAATATAAATAAAGTGTCTCAGCACTGTGTGGCATGCAGTATTTGCCAGGGACATCCCAGTGGGAGGAGAGCATCTCATAGGTTCATAGGTGTGTACTAGACTAATGGCCCTGGAGCCTTTTCAAGCCTAGCCCATAGAAGTGCCCTGGCATCGTGCCGCCCGACGTTAATTCCCAGTGCCTCTATCAAGTACAGCCACTGGAGTGATCCCTGGGGTGAACTTTCTATTACCCATCCACTCATCAAGATTTCTCTTAAAGAGAGACAGCAAGGTCCTCTGCTTGATATGTATGCAAAGTCTATACCAGAGCATGGGCAGTCTCTGGGTGAGGAATCTGTCCCTCCAGCATGTTTTGTTGATTGTGGTAATGAGGTTGAGGTCTCCGGAGTATGTGGTGCGGAGGGCTTGGGATTTCTTTAGATGTAGCATTTCTAACAGAGCTGGGTCAGACATGGCTTTGTAAGTCAAGCAGAGATTGCCTCTAGGTAGGCAATATGAGACAGAGAATAGCTGGATTCATTTAAGTTTGTCCGTGTAGGACATGTATTTAATGCCTAGGATCCTCTTCGTGAGGTACTTCTGTGGCCTCTCCAGCTGTTGCAGGTGTCTAGTGACATACCTACCAAATGGGGCATTATTCTCAATGATTGCTCTAATGAGGGAAGAGTAGAGAGAGACTATGACCTCTTTCCTCCTGGATGCAAAACCCTTAGTAATGAGATGTGCCACAGAGAAGGACTTTCTGACCACAGTGGCAATGTGTTGGTCGAAGGAGAGATTGCTGTCAACCTGCATCCCTAGATCTCTTATAATGCCACAGTGTTCAGTGGGCTCCCATTGATGTGGTAATTAGTGGGAATTGAGTTTTTACCAAAGGGGATGACAACATGGTTTTGACACCAATCATTGGTCTTAGTGAGGCCTTTTCGTAGGATGTCTGCATCACTAGGGGAGTTAATAATGGCTCCCAGCTTGCAGTCGTCTATGAATTTGGTCAGCCAGAGTTCCTTTGTGTTGACCTGGACTTCTGAGAAGTAGATGCTGAACAGGAGAGGACCAGGACTGATCTCAGTGGGACTCCACTCGTGACTGGTTGATAGTCTGACTTGGAGTTCACTACTTTCACAATGTGTGTTCTATCTGTGAGCCAATTTGCAACCCACCTAGTGATATAGGGGTTGATGCCTAGTTTGGTGAGTTTATCAATAATTCCCGAGTGAGGAATGGTATCAAAGGCCTTGGCCAGATCAAGGTAGGCTGTATACACTGCCTTACCATCATGCACAGCCTTGGTGACTGACTCAAAGAAGTCAACCAGGTTGAGCAGGCATGATCTCCCTTTCACAAAGTCAAACTGCATGGGGTCCAGAGTATGGAGATTTCCTGGATCTTTGTTAATCAGGTCCATGATGATGCACTCCATAGCTTTACATATCAGACTCATCAGGCTAATGGGGTGATAATTCCCAGGGTCTGTAGTCGCTCCCCCTTTATGGAGAAGGATGACTGTAGCAGTGCACCATTTGGTAGGGACAAAGCATGAGGTGAGGCTGTAAATGAACAGGGTACACAGATATGGTGCCAGTTTGCTTTGTAGTTCATGTTGAACACAGCCAGGGATATTATCGGGTCCCATAGAAGCTGCATTCTTGGCCTTGGACAATGCAGCTTTAACCTGTGCTGCAGTAATGCTGGGTGTCTGGCATTCTTCCGCTATTGTGAGAGATGGGTAAAGATGACACTGAATCTGTTAGCCAGTATGTTGGCAATATCTGTTGGCTTAGTATAGGAGGTGCCATTGTGCAGTAACTCAAAGCAAATTTAGGTATTGCCGTGGAGGTTCTTGATATAACTATAAAAGGCTTTGTGATTGTTTTTAGTGTCTGCCACAATTCTGCCTTCATATCTGGCTTTAGAGGATTTGATGAGGGATCTCAACTTTTTGTTGAGGCTAATAAGGAAGTTTTTCCAGTCTTGGGACTTCACCTTTTTATGCAACAGTTTCTTCCTTCTGTTGTAGAGTTTATTAATGGCAGGAGACCACCAGATTGGCTTCCTTTTTTTGGAGAAGAGCATTTTGGTTCTGTTGGGTATGGCTAGTTCCATGCATTTATGTACATGTTCGTACAGTGCATTGGTGTATGATTTGGCAGTCATGCAGCTATTTTCCATTGACATTGGTGCCATGAAGTTAGCCACCTCTGTTTTTAGGAGTCAAAAGTCAGCTTTGGAGAAGTTTTTCAAGGTGGTTACATTTGCGGGGGCTGTGGGTGAGATGTGGATTTCCATGGTGATTAGTTTATGGTTGGATCTGACCAGGGAGGGATTGACTATTGGTGTAGAGCAACAGTTGCCCATGTTAGTAATAACCAAGTCAAGGATGTTGCTTCCTCTAGTGGGGGTCAGAATGAGCTGGTCCAGGGCATTGGAACTGATGAATTCCAGGAAGCGTTGGGCCAGAGTATTGGTGCTTGAGTAGTTTTCCCAGTTGATGGAGGGCTAGTTGAAGTCCCTTAGTATGAGAGTGTTGGGATGGACCTTGATAGATTCCAGGGGGCTTAGGAATGTGGAGTGAGAGTCTAGGGACATGGTTGGGAACCTATAGTAGGCTATGACCTGGATCGCAGTCTTACCCAATGTTAGCTGTACCTGAAGTATCTCAGATGCATTATGCTGGGCTACTAGTCTGGAGGTGTGCATATCCTTTATGAATATGTAGACACCACTGCCTTTGGAGCTTCAGTCCATGTTTCAGGGTCGAAAGGTGTGGAATGAGTTATAGCCTGGTAGTGCAGGGGTGCTTAATGCTGCTTTAAACCAGGTCTCCTTTACAGCACAATTATCAATGTTCTCCATTTTGAGGAGTGCTTCGAGCGAGTGCATCTTGAGATTTAGACTTCTAGCATTCTAGCACTGAGCAGCATGACCCTCAGATTGCATTTATTTATAGCTGTTACAGTGGTAATTTGGTCTTTGGAACACCACCTAAAAAAGGCACTATAGGGGTGGCAAGAGCCTTAGCCAGTACCCGGAAACCCAGGGGTGACAGATGCAGGCCATCTCTTCCAAAGCATCGAGGTCTGTCAGTCATGTCATCCCAAGCAGACAGATACTGGATCCCCTTAGAATGACACCAGAAATGTAGCCAGTTGTTGAAGTCAATCATATTTTGTTTGTACTGCGGTATCATTCTGGGTGATGGTAGGATACTGCTCAGGGCTAGTGTCATACCAGCCTGGGCCACATAAACCGAGAACTCCACCATGTCTCTTTTCATGTAGTCCAGGAAGGTGAATCTCAGGTCATTCACACCCACATGGACAATGACACAGTCATACTTGTACTTGTTGTAGAGTGACCTGAGTGCATGTGTTGGATTTTGGCATCTGATAGACAGCTAACTGTTACCTTCTCCTTATTCAACTTAGTGAGTGGGACATCTGTGTGCCTCACTATTGAGTCACTTATGATTAGTGTATTGGGCAAGGTGTTTAGCCAAAGGGGCTTAGGTTGAGGGGCACACTGTGGAGGTGAGCTATGTGCCCTGTGGTTTGTGCTGTGTTGTGGTGCTCTAGTGCATTTCTGTCTTGGAGGTCTCTGCTGTTTGAGTAAATTTCTATTGAGTGCTTCTGCAAAGGTGGGTGTGTTGTTTGTGTTTTTATGTGAGAGCTGTGATAGTGGGTGTTCTGGAGGGCTATGTATTCCATTTGGTATGGTGCAGGTGTTGACCTTCTCCTCTTGACCAGCTAGTCCAGTCTTGGCTGGAGAGTGCATAGCTTCCAGTTTGGTGATATAAGTGCATCTCTCACAAGTCTGATTGTTGGGAGGTAAGAGGAAAGGGTTGTCTGTGTACATGAGGCAGTTGCTACACTGCCTCAGAATGCCCAAGTCCATCAGGTTAATAGGAGAAAGCACAGGGAACTGCCCTTTAATCATGCCAGGAGGGGTGGTCATAACTACTAAGTCCTGAAGCTATTTCCATGAAGAATGACTAGTGATGAAGGCTCTTAGGTGTGCTATAATAATTGCTACAAAAAAACGGTTGAAGTGCAAAGTGATTAAGCTATTTGAAGTGCAAGAGAGAAAGAACTAGCAAGATCTAAGGGAAACTGAAGAGCAGACTTTCTGGCACCATTAATAGTTTACTTCAGCTCGGCGCTGCTGACAGGTGCTTAAACAAGCGCAAACCTTTTTATTTTATTTTGCATAATTATTTTGAAGCATTTTATTTCTAAAGTAAAATATAATAATAAAAATCAAGTAACTTAATATTTGTCTGTGGTTGTCTAATGTTTCTTACAACACAGTCTATGGAAGACTGAACTTTGTTTTATTTTGTTTTAATTAAATATCACTATCATATAGCCATTATACTTCCATTAGCTTGGATATTATTGTACTGTGATATAGAAGCTGCAGCATGATTAATAGAAACAGCCTTTAAATGGAGTTAGTAGAGTAAAGCGTTTCAATTATAAAAGTCATGTTCCATGGGAAAGCCTACATCAGCATGATGTAAAGGAGACATCATCCAATAGGAGAGTGTCTGATTCAGGATGAATAAGGGATGATGTTCCCGGTTACAAAGGAAGTCATTAACCCTTTGTCTTTAAATAGCTGGTGAATGGATCATGGGAGTTTACAATTACTATACACTCATGATCTGTGAATCTGCAAAAGGCATATGGTTAGGGAATAACTCACAGCTGGTACTATAGTAGTACAGTATCTCATGACTATCACAGTATGCTAGTCCAACCCTGTGTTTTAATGGGGTTAGAGCTGTGTTCACCTAACCAGCTTCAAGATGAGTACATTAGGGCTGTGCAAATGGTTCTGCCAAGTGAGTGCATTGCCTTCTTTCCTTTGTATCATTTTTATGTTTAGGATACTGAGGTACAGCTACTCTTTGAAATGTAACTGGACTGGGGACATGAAAGTTGAATCTTCCATATGATAATGTTATCTTCTTGGCCTCAGGTGGCTATGATCCCAGCAGTAGAGTGTTTCAAAGATTAGCATGAAGCAGTTATGATGGAAATCTACTCCTGCATATCAAAGACTATGTTTCTCAGTGAAAAAAGATTGGGTCACTTTTTGTTGTTAAGCTGGGAGGATCTACCTCAGGTAGATGAGTGTCAGTCTCAATATCTAGTGGTCTTGTTCATAGGTGAGGATAGAGGAGTTAAGAGTTTGAGCAGTGGATGATGTCAGCAGAAGTACTATTGCATGCTTTGTATGAGACTGTGACAGTGAAGCAACAATTACTCATAAGATGACGTTCACAATTAACCAATCAGTTTCCCCATTCCCCCTCCATGGTCACAGACTATAGGTCGTGACTGAAAGGATGAGATCCCAGATACATTTAGTATAACTGAAGTACTCCTTCACAGGGATTGCTGGCTTTGCATCAATGAATGAGTGAGGAGTGAGGATTTGAGTAATCTTCAATGATCTCTGAGTAGGTATATTGCTTCTGAGTGGCAGTTAAAGTGATTTAAGTGCCTAGACAGGATACCTGCTAGGTGCCTCCTGTGGGAGGTATACCAGGCATAGCTTACTGAGAATATTCCCTGGAACATATGCAGGACATGATGGAAAGAATATATCTGTCAACTTACCTGGGATCACATGGGGGTCCTGCAGAATGAGTAGACACTGTTCTAGGGTCTGTACAAGTCTGTTATGACCTGCTCTACCTGCTAACATCAAAGTAATCAGCAGGACAACCATGTTTGGATTGAATTTGTATAATGTACTATTAGATTGGCATTTCTGCCTTTTTCTGGTCTTGGCTTTAAGTATATGCCTTTTTTCCTTTAAATTATTAGAATCAATTCCAACAGCACTTTTCTATATCAGTTATTTACATAAAGAATTATAATCCCATCCCCAGTTATCCACCTAATTAATGGAATTCAGCATGACCAGAAGTGCTTCCTGCTTTCCTAGAGGTATACAGATATACCTGTGCAAAGCATATTTCACTTTCACATAACTAGTTGGGTAATCTGTAGCTTCAGCAATGTTTCTGTTTTTCATTTACAGTAAAGAGTTGATTATCCACATGCAGTTTTTAAAGTTTTTGGGTAAGAAAAATCATAAGTCTGAACATGTAAACATTATACTTATTCACTTGTGCATGTTTTTTGAGCTTGTAGCCCACTCGTGTGTGAAAAGTATTCTTTAGTGTCTACTGGAATCGTTGAATGGTTGAAAAGTGTATTCCCTGTATGCAGAAAAAAAACAAGATTTTAGAAGTTTTTTATTAAGTTCAATTATATTTTTGATTGTCCAAACTACCTTAGGTCCCAATTAGTTCAGATAGTCGACTCTCTACTGTACTTGAGTGTGGTCTTTGAGTTAAAGAATTTTTTTTCTCTTAAACATACTACTGATCTAGAAATAATTTTATGAATTCAACTTGAATTATAAGTCTGAGCCTTGATGTATCTTAATAATTCAGTATTAAACACTTCACTTTCACCTACATTTCTAAGCCAAAATTTTCTAACATCATAGCAAGCATGGAAAAACAGATCTGCTTAATAAAATCCTCCCATTGTCTTATATATCACCTGCACAATAAGACAAAATTTATAAGATGTGGTCAGATGTTAAGATTATGGCATCATAGAAAGGAGATTCCGTGTCAGTCAACCTTGACTAAGATGTTTTGCACCTGATTGGCTTTACCCCTCACTTTATAGAGTGCAAGTATTGTACGGGAAACATTTTATCCCCACTGTGTCCTTTTTAGACACCTTCAAATTATTCCAGAAAAAAAGAAAAAGAAAAATACCGAGGATACAAAAATCTGGGGTAAAATGGCTTTACTAAATACCACAACTATTAGCAAAGAAATAGGAGAATGAAAAGCTTTCTTCATCATCTTGATATGTGTACCACTACTGAAACTTGGTTAAATGTTTCAAAATACCTCAGATTTCAAGGTATAATTTCTTTAATTGTTGTATCTCTGATACAATAGTTCATGGTGTCTCAATATTTGTAAAAAAAAAAAAACAGTGTAAAGCCAGAAGCTAAGAAAGCAACTCATGGCAAGAAATTGATCAAACAAAAGTATATTTTAAGTAGTGTGGTACATGGACTGCTGCAATTACACTGAGAATTTGGGAAAATAACTTTTTAAGCATCTTTTAGATGTAGGAAATGAGTTTAACATGATTTTGTCAAGCAGGTCTCTGTACTGTTAAGCGATAGTCTAGCATTATAGTATAACAGTGGTCAATGGCAGTCAAAACAGAACAGCAGAGAGATGCTAAAACAGTTTTAAAAGCTGTGAGACACTTCACTGTCACATGCTTAAAAGGGTCTAACAGCTTTTAAAGCATCACAGGGACACTTAGATAACTGTGTGGTTGTGATAAGTATCTCAAGGCTTTCAAAGTTCTAAAGCACTTCTCATCCCTGCACATCTTTGTCTTTATTTTATTTCTGAACACAAAGCCTCATCTACTGTAAAGAATTATGATTGCATCTCTCTAAGCATAACTATTTATCATGTAACACATTACTATGTGATGTAACATATCTCAAATGTTTAAATCTCTTATATCTCAAATGCATAATAAACTGGCTATAATCAGAGACCTAATCAGAATCCCCTATCTTGAGAATAGTATCAAAGAGACCTGTTGAACTCCGCTTATGTTTACCCTACAAACCAGGACAATTCAATGACTAAATTTCAGGATGTAAAAGTCACTGAAGATAAAATCATTATAGGGAATTTTAACAATGCCATAATTAACTGTTTTAACTTCTCAACATTAACAAAATAACTATGTTAATCAAAAATTGAAAACAAATAGTATGAAATCCATATACAGATATATTTAATTACATGGCACTTGTTGACCAGACAGGTGGGCTAGTCATAGGACCCTTTTTAGCCATGATTTGGGTGCTATTGAGCAGTCACAGATCTGTCTACATATAGCATGTTTACAAAGCGGTAATGTTAAATAGTAACATGCTTTGTGAAACAGCATCGTTCAGAGACATATTAAAATATAATAGTAACAAAAGTAAAACTTTCTGACTACATTAGACATCAGATTGGCAAACCTGACATCTCTCTTTCTCTCCAATATTTATAGTTTACGTAATGAGCATAGACCATGAAACCATCACCTTTAACCTGAGTAAAATCAAACTGTCATAAATGAACCAGCCTTCCCAGATTTTATCAGTGGAAACTATGAAGCAATAGATTATATACTTATGAAAACAGACAGGAGTACTGTCCTCATTGACCCAAGTTCTATGGTATTAACTTCAGCATTACTGAATATATGATATTATGACAGGAATGTATAGATAAATACAAGAAAAAATGTTGATAGAAATCCAAAATTATTAGAATCTACCACAGAAAAAGTGTACTGTTAGCTTTTTGAAAATTATACTAGATATTAAAATAAACCTTGGTTATATAAAGCATCCAAGCTTACATGTAATATCTTTGAGATATACTTACAAACTCAGGTTGATCTTACAAGTTGAAAGCAGTATTACAATATTCTTTAATTACTTTACATCTAAAATGAAAGGGAAAATTTGTGAATGAAATGTTAATAATAAACAAATACAAAAACTGCAACTGATTGTTGCATAAGTAGGTATTGTTTTTTTTTTACACCTTTTAATGTTATTTGTTGTGCTTGCCATCATTTACTGTATTAACTAGTTCATGCAGCTGTTTAGCTGTTTTGAAGAATCTGCCATTTATTGCCATTTTCACCGAGGAGTGCAAGCATTCTGAGTCTGTTGTTTTTCAACTCTTCATATCAGACTACAACTGAAACCTTGGTATTCATAATGGCACATATTCTGAATAAGAAATAACATCTCAAGTGAGTAAAAATATCATGAAGGCTTTTAACCACTGCATTTCTTGTCTTTCTGCTATGAAACTGGAATGAGAATGAATATGAGTGTGAAATATTTTGCTATACAGCTGTGGTGACTGGTTTGCCTAGCATGGGAGTTAGTATTGTGGTTGTTCATGCTAATACAATCTGCTGTTCCTACTTTTCTTCTGTAGTGGGCACTGCTTGTGTCTTTGCTCCTTGCACTGCCTTTCTGCAGTAGTTTTCAGATGAGAGCTTCATTCTCAGTTTCAAGGAGGCCCATCCCTCCTTCAGAATGGGGAATATATAATCTTGGTATACATTGATTTTATGAATCATTTGGTGAGCATGAAGCATCCTTCTTGTTTTCCTATCTAATCTATCCAACATGTTTTGGGGCCAGTCAATCACTCCAACACTTTAAGTTTGGACAAGAAGAGCAAATTGGTTTATAGCTTGAAGTTTGTTCCTAGATGTCAGTGCTGTTTTCAGGATTAATTTAAATCTTCTGAAATATTCCTTACTAAGTTTTATTTGCATTTCTTCATGTTTTATTGTTGATCCTTCATCAGTTCTTAAGTATTTATACACTCCCTCTTGCTCAAGTTCTTTCATATGACATTATTGTCCCAAACTGTCGTTTTCCTGGCGTTGCAGTTTTCCTGCTTTAAAGGTTACTTTTGCACATTTATCAAGACCAAATGACATTCTTATATCATCTGAAAAAGTTTTGAAAACTTGCAGCTGTGCTTTCAGTTCCTCATCTGATGAGCCATACAGTTTTAAATCATTGACGAAGAGAATATTAGAAGTCTTTACACTATGTTGTTTTCTAGGAGCCATATAATAGCCATGGCCTAAACTGTTACATAGACAGCTTAATGGGTTAAGGGCAAGGCAGAATAGCAGCGGTGACAGTCACCCTGGAATATCCCCCTTTGAATTTTTATTCATGGGATAATAATTTGTCCTTTATCATGGCTTAATTGCAAAGTGATCTGCCACTCTTTCAAGGTCACTGTAATATAGTTGATCAGTGTAGGGTGTATCTTATACATGTTTAAGCACTCTTTTATCCATGAATGTGAGATACTATCAAATGCTTTTTTCTAGTCAATCCATGACATACATAGATTCTTCCCCTTTTTACAGTTCTCCACTATGATTTTATTTTATTGCCCTTTTATTCTACTGTCATAATTGAGTTTTCTTCTAAATGACTATAAACTCTGTCAGCATCAATTCCCGTGTATAGTTTATAAGTCATTGGAAGGCAAGTCATTGGTCTATAATTTTTAGGGTAGCTTGCAGGTTCACTCTTAAGTAGAAGCATTGTTTTTCCTGTTGTTAACCAGGTTGGTGTCTGTTTGGGGTGTGCATATAAATAGTTTTTACTCATGGCTAAATCTTCATGCAAAGATGTTAATACTTTCAGCCAAAAATTAGGTACTGCATCTGGGCCTGGGGTTTTCCAATTAGAGGCTTTTCTTAACTTTGTTTCAATTTCTCTGGCTGTTACTCCATTCCATTTCATATCCTGTCCCCTTGAACCTCTTATTCTTTCTTTAACATCTTCTATCCATTTATCACTTTGTTTTGTTCCACAGGATCTTCATAGATACTTCTCCAAAATTTAACTATTTCTTCTTTTTTTTGGCGGTCTTTCAATTCCTTTTACCTTATTTCCCAATTCTTTATAAAACTTTTTTGGATCATCAATAAATTGCTTATTTTGTACTTTTCCTTTATATTTATCCTTGTATCTTCTACGTCTTTCTGTCTGTGCTGAAATTGTTAGTTTGTTATTTGCAACTGTGCATGATAGATCCTGGTCTATTCTAATACTGCACATTGCTTTTATCACATCTACCTTTCTTAATATTTTTGTTGATCTGGTCCCCCTTCTATAGTTTTCTAACAGTGACACTTTTCTTAACTGCGTTATAGTTTTCTCTATTCGATATTTCCATGACGGTATTTGATTTCTTCCCTTCCTTTCCCTCACAACCCTGTGTTCTTGTGGTAGAGCTTTATCAGTTATTAATTTAGCTGCACAGTAATATATCCTGTTTACTTCTGTTATATCGCATGGATCTCTATGAACAGTCCTAATTACTGTGTTCATTTGTTTTATCAGACTTCTAACTTTGGGTTTTATTAACCTTTTGCAGTCTATTTCTTTCATTGATCTTGATGTATCTGTCTATGTCTAGTAAATCAAGCAACTCTTCTCTTAGCTCATTTTCTTCCAAACTGAGCTATCCGTTGCTGTATCACATGGGAACTCACTGGCCTGTCACTCCTCAACATTGACTGCATCAGAGTTTCTACATTTTCCTGTTCTTTCCCTTGCTGTTTAGCTTCAAGTGAGTGTTTATACTGGTTTCCTGTGGAAGGCTCCAAATTTTCTTCATATAGCACCTGACCAATTGCTTCCTGTTCCACTGATTTCCCCTTAATTTGGATATCCATTACTCTATTCCATTGTGGTGCTTTCTGACTTAGATTTTCTACACTGAATCCTTCACTTTGCAGGTATTCCATGACCTCAGTTTCTATTTCTTTAAGTTCTCCATTACTAATCTCCTTTTCTACTTTTCCTCTTAGTCTTCTTATGTTTTGTGTTGTAAAGTTTTCCATGTCTGGAGTTCTTTGCCTGTATTTCTCTTCAAATATCTTTGGTGGTGCTCTTTTTGGATTAGTTAGTTTTGCTTTCTCCTTTGCATAGATATTACACCATATTAAATCTCTTTTTCTTTCCCATGTCCATATGTTTCCTGATCTTCCTGATTCTCCCTACTTTGGGGACTCACTACATCCTGTTGTGATGTAACCTGTGTTAGGCCTTCTACACCAAATCCTTCACTTTGCAGGCACCCCATAACTTCAATTTCTATTTTTTCTCCTTTGTGTGACTATTTTGGTGTACTGATGAACTCCCCTTATCTGCAAATTCTGTGTCACAGGTATCACACGTATATGGTGCTTTGGAAGTGTGGACTAACTGATGTTTTACTAAACTGTTTTTCTTTATAATAGTCTTGTCACACATGTTACAATTAGGGTTTCTACCTTTTCTGATTTCTTTAAGTCTTTTGGGTTTCTAATACCATGACAGGAATGGACCTCATTCCTAAGTCAAAGTACGATTAAAGTTAATGAAATTAGTATTGTTTCAATGTTTGTCAGCCAAAAGTTCTCTTTGGAGCACCAGCAATGTGCCCAGTAATGACTCCTTCTGCAATTCATATGGGGTTACATGAATGGGTAACATATCTAAATATGATTGTAAATTATTTTTTATAAGACCTGTTGCTCCTACTACTATTTGAATTGTCTCTGTATCTTTCGTCCACATTGCTCTCATTTCTGCCTGCAGATCCTGGTATTTTATGACTTTGTGTATCTCTGTACACAGAACACTGTAGTCACTGGGTGTGGTGATTTCACTGATCAATACTACCTTTGTCTTCTTTTCTTGGACAATTATATCCATTTTTCTAGCATCTGTCTTTTGAACTGTTGGTAATGGGTGATCCCATGTGATATAAACTTCAGGATTTTCTATGATGCCCCGTGGCTCATGTTTCAAGTGTTTTTCAGCCACTTTGATACCATAATGTTTGCACAATCCCCAGGGCTACAGTCTTGCCACATTATTATGCCTTTCTGTATACAGTCCTCCTGCCATTAGTGTGTCACAACCAGCAACAAGGTGTGTGGCTGTTTCCAATTCAGTTTTACAAAACCTACATCTGTCTGTTTCTCCCACATGTTCAATGGACGTTGTAAACCAGCATGTACATAGCCCACTATCTTGGGCTGCTAATATTAACCTTTCATTTCTTGGTTTGAATTCACCTCCCCTTAACCATTCCTGCTTTCGTTCTTGATCAACATGAGGCTCTTCCAGAAGTTTTCTATACTTGCAACTATATTTATGTTTTTTTTGCCTTCTCATCTGGTCCTTCACTTTATATTCTTTCTTTTGTTTTTTGGCACAGTCAGTTGCAGCCTGTGGTTTTTTTTCCTTTTCTGGTTTGATTTCCATTCCTGCTTGACGTCAATATGCTTCTGCTAAATTAAGCAGAGAAGTCATCTTAGATTTATTCTCCTCATGTTTCAAAACTTTCACTACATTTGGATCTTGTGTGGTCAGTAGATATGTGTGGAATCCCACAATTGCAGATCTAGATGTGTAATCAATTTCAAGGAAGCACATCCCTTCTTTGGAATGGGGAATATATAATCTTGGTATACATTGATTTTTATAAATCATTTACTGAGCATGAAGCATCCTTCTTGTTTTAATATCTAATCTGACCAACACTTTCTGGGGCGAGTCAATCACTCCAAAACTGTACATTAGGACAGTAAGAGCAGATTTATTTATAGCTTGGATCTTGTTCTTAGATGTCAATGCCATTCTCAGGATTAATTTAAGTCTTCTAAAGTATTCCTTACTGAGTTTTATTCATGTTTGTTCATGTTTTATTGCTGATCCTTCTGCTCCGTGTGGGTGCTCTGATGACTTATCCAAGTGTTCACGTATCTAAAACTCTTGACACGTGGTGCATTTATATTGTTTTTGCCCACTGTGGATAAACTTGTGCACTGCCAAACCCCCCTTATCTGTAAAGCCTTTGTCACATATATTAATTTATATGGTGTCTGTCCATTGTGGACTAACTGATGCTTTAATATACTTATTTTTTTGTATAAAACGCTTGTCACACATTGTACACTTAAATGGTTTCTCCCCAGTATGCATATATTGATGCTGTATCATGTTATCCTTCAAAACAAATCCCCTGCCACATACAGCACATTTATATGGTTTTGGATCAGTGTCTACATGCTGATGCTTTATGAGGTTTGCCTTCTGTGTAAAACTCTTGCCACATGTAGCACATGTGAAGGATTTATCCCCATTCTTAACATCATTTTTGTCACCTTTATATGCACTCTCTCTACTGATTGTTTATCTGTTGCCACGGTACTCTTTTTTTCTTTTCTCACTGAGAGTTAAAAGCTTACTATGAAATGGCAACATGTTGTTGCAGTTAAGCCATTCAGATGGCTTCTCCCATTCACAAATTTCCAGATTTATTTCTGTTTCAGTTTTACTGATAATTTCATCATCATTTGCCACAGAGTTATGGAGTTTATTTTGAACCTGTAATGCAACACATTGTGGGACTGACAGTTTATTTGGCAAAGCTTTGTGACAGTCCAAATTATGATATTTTTTACGTGATGACTGTTGACTCTGAAACTCACTGGGCTCTGCATTCCTGCTGATTCTGATTCTGCTGTCTGGAACCTGACATTTCTGTACTGCCATCTCTCCTTCAAGACCTGCAGATGTAATTGTCACATCCTTCTTAATAAATACAAAAAGATGATCAATTGGCATGGCATACCCTGTAGAAATCATGTTCTCGTACTTCTGTACCATCACCTCCTTGTGTAGCTCTTTCTCCTGTTTACTCAACATCTTCCACTCCTCCCTTGGAAACTCAACAGCAACGTCTTCAAAACGTTCTGGGATCTTAGTTTCACAATCCTTTGTTTTAGTCTCCAGATCCACAATCCACACCATTCAGCAGCTCAAAAAGCTGTTGACTGTAAGAGCAAAGAACCACAAGAACTTCCTCTAGTGCTGTAAAGTGTTCTTCAGCTACATGTACTACTCTCAGGAATGCCAAAGATTCAGCTTTTTTTAACACTTAACTTAGACTTGCACACTTTTTTCTTTTATCAGGGCCTGAGTGTGGATTAATTCCTATATAGCTGTAAAGATTGTGACCTGCCCAACCTGAAATTTGTGTTGTGTTTTTCCTTTATACTGATTTGGAATTGTGGCTCCTGTTTCCATCCATTTTGTTGATTATTTTACTGCTACCTACACTGGTTCTGAAGTGGTTTAAATTTGAGACCTGGTTTTCTTCAGTATTGCAAATTGTTTTCTGCTACTTCATGCCTGCACTGCCCATTAGATTCCTGTTTATTTCAATTACGAAAGGTTCAGCTTTATTACCACCTAATGCTTTTGTGCATTACATGAGCTAACATTTCTGTCTTCCAACAAGGATTTTATAGGCCACACATGGAGCAAAAGAGGAGTATTTTTATTTTGGAAGCAGTACCGTTTTGCCAAATGCTGCTGATTATCCTGGGGAGTGGGATATGCTCTTTTTTTTTTTATTTTATTATTTCTTATTTATTTTTTTTTACTGTGTCATTGAACCAAGCTATTTCATTTTAGGTAGTGTATGCTGCTGATTCGATGCTAGACAATATTTTAATTTTTTTTTTTGCTAGTCTCTGCCTATGCACTGAGAGAACCTAATTTAGCCTTAGGGAGGTTTAACAATTTATTTACTTATTTACTTTTTTATTTAAAATTTTTGGCCCATATTGAGTACACCATTGACTGTCAATAGTGCATCTCTTCAATCTTGGATTCTTGGAGTCATGCTGACCCTCCCAAACCTAATCTAAAACCCTCCCATTGCATGAAAGAAGATTGAGACATCCCAGTGCAACACCATACTCACTTCCATATGGATATTTTATTTATAGGCCCTACCCATTTTCCCTCCCCAGCACCTAATGTGCAATGAAGTGAGTCCATTATGGCCAAAAACATCAGGTGGTACATACCCCACACATAGGCTTCATACATGCTTGAGATTGTTCAATTGCCATTTGGCTTCCTGCTGTTCTTACTGACTGCACAGGCTACATTCCCACTAGGTAGTTTGATTGCTCTGCCTCATAATATATGGGCTAGAAGGAACTGGACCTTGAACTGTTTTGGCCTTTTAGTGTATAAATCTCATTCCCCTTGTAAGGGGTCACATCAGTACAACTAATAGTGCATTGGTGTGCAGTACTCAACATATTGAGCTTGTTCCTGGATGTTCCGTGATTAGTAAGGGGCAGAGAGCAAGCACCATGTTTTGTTTTAACTTATTTGATTGTTATTGTATTCCTCAGTTGTATATCTCAGCAAGGGGTTGAACTGTTTTACTAAACTTTTAACAAGTTTTGACTGTGTGGAAGGTGCAGACATTTGTGACACTGCAGGGACAACTTAAGATAGGATATAAATCTTATTCCTTTTCTGTAAATATGAGCAATTGTATCATGTGCAATGTGAAGATGCTAAGACACATCTACACTTCATAATGTTTTGTGTGTGTGTGTGTGTGTGTGTGTGTGTGTGTGTGTGTGTGTGTGTGTGTGTGTGTGTGTGTGTGTGTGTGTGTGTGTGTGTGTGTGTGTGTGTGTGTGTGTGTGTGTGTGTGTGTGTGTGTGTGTGTGTGTGTGTGTGTGTGTGTGTGTGTGTGTGTGTGAGTGTGCGTGTGTGTGTGTGTGTGTGTGTGTGTGTGTGTGTGTGTGTGTGTGTGTGTGTGTGTGTGTGTGTGTGTGTGTGTGTGTGTGTCTATGTGACAGGTGGGATAGTCAGGATAAATAGGAAGGGTCTATCAGTAAAAGTGTTGATAATAATCTTAAAAGTATAAATTCTTAAGGGGATACTACAGGTGTTCGCATACCAGTAGCTCGAGAAACACTTGTTTCTTGCCACTTGCTTGAAACAGCAAGTACTCCAACTCCCACTAAATCAATTTCTTGTAGTTACTTAGCACTCCCAACACTAGATCCTGTAAAGCTGTATAACCCTACCAGAGCCCTAATTCTCTCCCTAAATCCCCAACCTGTTCCTAACCCGAGTCCACACTCCCTTACCATAAAACTCCAATTCCCCTCCTTAAACCTAAATTCCCTGATCACTCTACAATACTAAAACTCCTCTCCCACTCCCTAAACATAAGACTCCCCTCTCACTACCTAACCATAAAACTCCCTTCTTTCTCCATAACCCTATATAACTCCCCTACCACTTCCTAATCCTAAAACTCCTCTCCACCTCCCTTAACCTAAGATCCTAAACCTGAAACTCCTTTCCCTAATCCTTCTCCTCATGCATGGCAAAATTTATAATTCTCTTCCTGTTTCCTAACCCTAAATCCCCTTCCCAATCATTATCCTAATCTACACTCCCACCCCGAACCACCCTCCATGGCTGTTTGCCTGAACTTGTATTTGAGTCTAAAATGGCAGCCTACATGATCTACAAGATGCTCGAATCCCTGGTTTCAAGATAATGATCTTTCATCACTTGGGACTTAAGTGTTTGTAGTAGAACGAATTCTTAATTATTATCAACAGAATTATCTTCTAACCTGGGAACTAGTGATTAACAAGCTGGTCCTTACATTTTTCAAGTTTTCAATAGGTCTGAAGATTTATTTATTTATTCCATTTGTTAATGACATATAAAAAATGTTTTCAATTAGATTTGCATGGTTTGTTGTTCACTTAGGTTCAGTTAAATTCAACTGTATGTTATTTTGAGAATACTAAATATTCCTTCACTGTTTATAGAAGTAGGCATTATATTGCCTTGCTTAAATATTATCATAGGACCATAGCAACTACAAGGCATGTAAGTTACAAGGTCCTTTATGCCTTGCCAATACCCACCCTCGTGCTGTACAAGAAGGGCAAAACAGGTCAGCCCCAGAGTAAACTTAGAGGTACCCATCCAAGCATCCACTTTTAATTTGTAGAATGCTAGGGTGTCACTTTATATAACTTGCACATTGTGGTTTGGATGGCTGTAGTAAGTGACTAAACAGCCTAAGTCATTTTTTCCTTAAATTCTGAATATAAAGAACTGCTACACACTGTTAGCAAAGAAATGTATCCTTATTCACTTCAGGTTATGCATAGTCAGTGTTTCTTGTTGTAGCGTGCCTATTAAAGAGGTTCTGCCTTGCTGTATTAGAGCATCAAAAATTTAAAAACTGCAACATTTGTGATATGTTCAGAAATGTCTGTGTTTGATTCACCTAACTGTAAAAAATTATACCTTTTGATAAAATGGTATGATGTCAGTAGATGTCAGAAATAGTTTTATGATGCTGATACCACAGCTGATGGCAATAAAAGAGCAATGGAGAATTTAGGGGAGTTAGTACCTCCTCTTTCACTCAAGATGACACTAAAGTACATCATGAACAAAATATCTTTCATTTTGTGGAGACTGTGCCAGACAATGTTAGCCTAAATGTAGAAAACAAAAACACATAACTCTGTACAACTACCCTCAGGTAAGAAATAAAAACACAGTTCAGATGAACTTAAAAGAAATTAACTTTACACAGACACTAAAGTGAAAGATAAGTGCTTTCACCTGCTAAACTATTTTCTAGAGCTGTAGACTTCCTCAGATCAATGTTCATAATAATGAACGCTGATTTCAAGAAGTCTACAGATTTTCTTTTTAGATGTCCCATCATCACCAGCTTTTGGTTAGGTTTTAACAGTAAGTGTTGCCAGCTATAACAGTTAGAAAAGAAGAAGCTGTTTTAGTGAAAGGGTTTCTGTTATACAGCTTTGGGTGAATATGGTTAAAATAAGAACATTTTCAATGGAAATATTATCTCAGTCAGTCATCTGGGGAAAGTCTGCTCATCAAATAAAATTACTATAAGTGTGAACACTTTTTAGATAAACCATAAATTCAAATGACACTGTTAACTATATAAATAATGAGATTAAACTGTTACTTTGTAATGAAAGAAGTATTAACAGAAAATGAGAAGATCTTCAGTTATCCTTTACAATGATTGATGTTTGAATGATTGATGATTGAATACATTGATGTTGCTGCTATTACTAAATCATGAGTTGCAGAGACTTTTGAGTTTCACCTATACCTAATTACACACATTATCAAACATACAGGAGTTGATGGGATTTTGACTCTAGTTAATAATCGGTTGCAATATTATTTCATTTTGTGACATCTTATGCTGAAATCAATGGACTTATCATAATTATTTGAAAGAGATCCACATCCTTGGTGAAGTTTTATAGCAGCCCTAATTAGGAATCTTTGAAACATCATTCTTTATCAGAACTTTCTAAAATGTCTTAGTAACTGAGTACCATTCTTGATGATTGCCATAAATGTTGTTGTTGTTGGGGAACAGTGGAAAAATTGGCTGAGTCACTTCTGAGGCTGGACAATGTGCCAGCATATCCCGAATGCACACCTGCCCATCAGCTATCAACAGTAGTGCACACAGAAAGGTAAGATTAGGGCATAAGGAAAAACTACTCTCTCCAAGCAGCATGATACAGACTCAGGATGCCATCCCAACCCTTAGCCTGTCAAGTCTAGGGTAGGCCAGGAAGTGTAGGTAGACCAGGCAGTTGAGAAGAGACACCAGGGTCTACTGATCATCAACTGCAGGAGACAAAAACAATAAATAAATAAATGAAAATAAAATAAAATAAACAATGTGGCAGACCTCCAGTCTGGAAGGGTTAGAATGGACAAGGAAGGAACAGATTATGGAGAAGCACTGGCCAGCAGTAGATGATCAGTTGGGATATCGAGGCTCGGTAGCACAGTGGTTAAAGAGATGGTTTTGTAAACTAGAGGTCATGAGTTTGAATCCTCTGAGCTCTTGCTTGAGAATGTGCTTCAGTTCCTGTAACACCCACAGTCAGATGAATTCTGGGGTTGGGGGTTGGCATACCTTGGGGACCAGAAGTATAGGGTTTGATTCTCACCAAGGGAAATCGGCTAGGCTTAAAATGACCCACAAGAGCAGTTAGCCTCTTATTTACCTTTGAACCTATGAACCTATAGAAACAACAACAACAAAAAAATCAAGTTATATTTGACCAGCTACATATCTGGTGAATTCCTATACAGACTCAAGGCAACTGAACCTCTGTGAATTATGTTAAACAAAAAACTAGTATGTTGAGATCCCCCTGATGTATGGTAACAAACCACACATTAAACCCAAAGAAATTTACAACCTTCAGCCTGACTGGTATTCTATGGAAAATCACAGAGAAAGCCATAATGTAATGTCAAAAAACAATGCAGGAGACCTACTTGTTTACACATGGAACAGTATGAGTTTTCTTAAAGGAGACCTTGTGGCATTTCTTGAACAGGTTACAGCATCCCTTGATGAAGGATTGACAGGTCATTCTCCTTATGTTGTACTTGCTAAGGTATTTGATGATATTCTGCATAAGAGAATAATTGACCAATTAAGTGCATTCAATGTCATGTTATAGCAATGCAGAACATGACCTCCTCAAATTACATGGGAATCTTACCTAAGAAGTCAAATTTGTAACCTAACCCCAGGAAGACTGGCATAGATTCACTAGGAGAAAAAACAGGAAGGGCAATTCACAAATATTTGATGTGATCTGTGGATAGGTTGCAATCAATTTAATGGTACAGAAGTGATTGCCTCCTTTGCCCTAGCATATGCATGCTTGATAACTGTATGCTGTGAATAAGAAGGTATTTATACTAGTGAATTTTATCAAGAAAAAAATTATATATTACTAATCATTTCATCTATGACTTAATGTTTTTGTGTAGGGAGACACCGATGTTGATTCTTTCATAGCCTCTTAAAGAGTAATAGGTTTGGTTTTGATTAAACTTATAGTACCATTCAATAAAGACCAATTTCATAGAACCCACTTTATGTGGTGTTTTTGACCTTCAGATTAAAAGCATGGTTTTAAGGAAAGCTACTTCAATACTGGATTATCTGTATAGAAACACCTACCAACCTACTGGACTATCTGTATGGAAATACCCATCATAGGTTGGTACTAGGCTATTGGCCCTAGGGCCTTTACAAGCCTAGCCATAACAATTACCTGGATATTTCATCCCACAATATTTACTTCCCTAGCCCCCTGTCTAGCAGGGCAACCGATGTGATCCCCAGGGTGAATTTCCTATCTCCCATCCAATCGTCAAGCTTCCTTTTGAAGAAGGCCAAAGAGGTGCTCTGCTTGACATGTATGAGCAGTCTATCCTCTACACTTTATTAGGGTGAATGCTTAACAATCAGAAGGTTGTTTAGCTCAGGAAGAATGTTTTTATATGAAAGTAGATATTTGATTCAGATATTTTTGAAACATGGCTATTTTAAAATTGATGAAATGAATGCATACTACTTCCCATGATGTATCAAGCCACAGTGGTGCAGCAGTAGCATTGTTGCCTCACAGCAAGAGGTTCTCCCATTCAATTCTCAGCTGGAGTGCCTTCTGTGTAGAGTCTGCATGTCCTCCCTGCGGTCGAGTGGCGTTCAAAAGACATGCGTGAATCAGCGTGCCTTCATTGAAGGTTGGACATTGGGCTGGCACCTCGGCACCATAAAAATCGACTTCCAATCATTAGCGGACTGGAGTTCTGCTGTGGCGACCCCTAACCGGGAAAAGCCGAAAGAAAAAACAACTTCCCATGATGTATCAATATGCATGGTAGAACAGGTTAATATTAACAGGTAAAAGGACCAATGTATTTATCAAATGAAGCAGTGTAAGAGTCTTTCTAAGAAGTGTTAGGCTTATTTTGTAACACAGTGCAACATATTATTTATGATTATAGTTCCAGGTGTTAAAAATACCTGAGTCTGCTATTAATGATAACGGTGCATTATAACCCTACTGTGAATTTTTATTCTGGTAAGAGTTTGGGGGATATAGTTGTCTATAGTTATTTTAGGACTCCATCTTTAATTGGATCTGTTTCTGCTTTATCTTGCAAGTGCACTGTCTTTTGGTGCCGAGTGCTCAGTTTACCCTTTCATGGTTTTTGATTTTAAGAAATGTGATTGTGGTAAGTTTTCAGTGGCAGGTAATGACAATTGCAATGTTGTAGAATTGTTTTATTGTATTTCTTGTCCCTGTGGGTAGTTCTGCACAAGAGAAACCAAGAGATTTCTAAATATCAAATACAAGTGTCATACTGTAGTCATAATATTATGCTAAATATTCTTCACCTATCTCTACAAATGACTTTCTCCCCATTCAAAATAGTATATGTTCAAATTCTTGCATATGTACTAAAATATACTCACAGATAGGTAACATGCTTTCCAGCCTAACTTCAGCAATCTGAGCAGGCTAAAGTTACAATAGCCATCTTTTTACATGTTAATATGGCTTTTAAGACTACTAACCAGGTTATGTTGATGCATAAACTGTCAGACACAGTTTTCTCATTAGAAGTGATGACAATGGTTTGACAGCTATCCTCTAAAAATAACTTTCTGAATGATTCAATCTTACAATGACACTCAGTCTAGGAGCATAACACGAGAAGTCCCACAAGGCTGAATACTAGACCCTCTGTTATTCTCACTGTATATTAATGATCTACATTAGGTTCTGCCTCACATCAATGTATAATATATGCAGATAACATTGCTTTGACCAAGTCCAATGAAACGTCATTATACCTCTCAACTATACAGATTTTCCCAAAATGTACAGATTTTTGCCTCATATTTTTGGTCCAGTTTTCATAAAATTGTGGTTTTATGGTAAACTAGTGACAAATGATTTAAGACCGAAGGTACAAAATAATGACAGACATTTGAGTTTCAGGCTTCATACCCTTCAAAAAATTCATCCTAATGCAAAACCTGTTATTCTAGCAACTTTCTGAGTTTGTAAGAGCAATATTTAAACAAATTGCACCTGTTTTTGGGCCTTTGTCCCACTTTTCTTTAAGGCTTTGTCCAGATGTCTTGATCTAAGAGGTTGAGAGGCATGAACATCATTTATTTTTAACAATAGATTTCTGAAGGATTTGGAAGCTACGTAGAACTGGGTTTGTTAAAATACTCTCACTGTCAATTCACACACACATGCACACACAAAACACAATGTTGCTATTTAGCACCTCTAGAAAACTAAATAACATCCCTAACTTCAGCTTTACAGACCCTCTGGGTACCCCTCTTGCTATTAATACTCAATGGAGGTACTTAGGAATAATCTTAGAGCATAACCTGATGCTCAGGTCAGCAAGGTACTAACTTAGTTAAAGTCTCGTACAAAATAGTTAACTTGACCACTGAGACTAGGCGAGCTACTGCCATAAATGTACTTGTTCCTCAGAATGGAATACTGCATCTCTTTAACTGTACTTCTCTCTCTTTACACAATACTGTACTTATTCGATCAACCAAGCATAAAATACTCATATGTCTAGCTAAGAAGCACAAACATCATTGTGTGGCTTTCAACTCAAACAACTGGCTATCTGTTACACTCATCTATAAAATATTAAATGATTGCTACTGTTTACCTGTACGCAGGCTGCAGTTTATTAACAAAGCCTACACTCTTAGAAATAATGATGGTTTTCAGATATTCAGCCCCCATTCATACTTGGTGTGTGTGAAAAATCTTTCTTGAAACTAATTCTAACTGTCTGGAACAATCTCCCAGAGAATTAAGTAACTACTAACTTTCAAGAAAACATTCAGAGACCAAGTGCTATACAGATATGAGCTACATAATGGTACAGTAGTTAGTGGACAGAAATTGCTTACCAGTGATACATAAACATAAATGATATAAAACTGCTGATGGTGTGTTGCTTTTTGATCTTCATATAATGTTCTCATTGCTTTTTGTTTTTTTTTTCAATTTTTGGAACTAGTTGATAGTACAACCAGATTATTATTCTAATTAAAAGTTCTGATATAGTTATTCCCTCACAAGAAGGGGTGCAAGAGCATAGATTGTTAGGAATGAAAATTCCTGTAGGCAGTGTGGAGGAACAAACATTCTTCAAAATTAATTTAATTTCTGTTAAGAAAGGCATGGTAATGTTAGTTTACAACGGAATGATCATTCACTTGCATTTGTAATTTGTTCTGTATGGCTTGTTCAGTGTATGCTTGCTTATATTGAAAATAAATAAGTGCATCTGAAATGGCAAATAAAGTACACAAAAATGAAAATGAACATCAGTAATAGAATGATGTGAAAGATAAATTACTTCACCTTTTCCAAGATTATGGAAAAAACAATAGCTTCCTTTAAAAACATACTCTCAATACATATGTGGAGATTAGAAAAGAGTCATACAGGTTTACACAATTTGTAAGCTTAGCAAATGAAGCTGCAATCCTACTTTTGTGACATTTATTATCAGTATGTGCTATAGTCTTGTCATTCCTTCAGATAAAGCTCACTTTCCTGCTCCTCTTTTTGCATTTTGATATATATAAATGTGTTCTATATCATACTTTTTCATTGTTTTTTTTATTTTTTGCCACCATCCCCGATTATATAGACACATGCTTACTAAGCTCATTTGTTCTTATCCTTCTCCTGATGTTGACACTGCAGAGAGGGAAAGGCAGGAGCCTGCAAGTGCAGAAATAATCCTTCAGTGGTCTTGCAGATTCTGTGATGTGCCTCCATTTCTCCCCCTAGAAACCGAAAGATTTGTTGCATTGCTTATTAAGGCAATCTCAAGGCAGGTGCACACTTATACTCCCATTGTTCATCTAGAATGAAAGCAAACTTTGGCTGGACTTCACTGACAATAGCCTGAACATATGGATCACACTCCTTGACCTTTCTCTGGTGAGTGCTACTGCAGAGGTCTGAAGCAACTCCTTCACCTTGGAATGAGCAAGTAAGCTTTGACCAATCAACCACCAATTGTCAATTGACTTCTTCATTGCACTGGTTAGTAAATGAACCGTACTCAGCAGGGAGACAGCTGACTGGTTACTTTTAATGTATATATATGAACATTTCTTCATTACACACGTCAGAAGTTAGAAAACTAATTTTTGCATCCTAGAAGTTTATTCTTGATTTCCAAAATAAAAATGTTATAGCATGACTCCCTCCCCATATACACATAATCTATGTAGTGTCACATCTTTGAAGAAGTACTGCTATTTGCATACCATACATGTTATACTGACATATGCATTTATGATAAAACAAAAACAAGCAGTTATTAAAGCGTTATGAACCAGCTATATAAACAAAAAATGCCTGGAGTTACAACTATGAAGACACAGGGCCAGATTCAATAAAGCCTACGCTAAGTGTAGACTGTTCTGAGAGAACAGACAACACAGACATAACGCACACCTTTTTCCTCCTAATTTTAGTTTTCTTACTGATTTTTTTGCAGCTTTAAATATTGGTAGGGATTCATAGGTTATCACAAAGTGTAGACTACATGTACAATTAATGTAGTCTTTCTGAGTGACTGGAAAGCACAAAAAACGTGATAAGAATTTTATTGAATACATATCGTGTACGCTTAGTGTACACTTAGTGTAGGCTTTATTGAGTCAGGCCCACAATGTTTATTACAAGATTTAAGAACTTTCATCTCAAATTATCATGAGAGTTCATCAGAAAAAAGAAGAGTAACAAAAACCCTTCCTTAAATATTCATACCCACATGACTCATTATCAAAAAGCACACAGAAAAATCATAAGTAAAAATACAAAATCACAAACTATATATTATTGGTTTTAAGTGTTATATACATAGTTAACATTCCAAGGCTTTCAGCTTCAGTACACTTTGTAGTGAAATACATTCATTCAGCACTGGTAATTTATCTGCCATTAATTTCAACTGCCAATCAAGTTCATGGCCCTCTGATAATTCCCCTTCTTAATGTCATCCATGTGCCAAATCACTGCTACGTTATACAAATCATCATCTATTTAGTCAGACAAAGGCTAAGTTAAAAGGGCAAATGGTTTGTATAACTCAGATGGTGTCTGAGGATGAGACTTAAAATAGAAATTAATAAATTAAATTAAATGTTAAAAGGGGGCAGATACCCAAGCATTTTATTGGAGGAAATGGCTGCTGAGGTGACTAAAAAGAGGGAAGGACTGGTTTGATGTCCAAAATTGTGAAAAGTAAAAGAAATACAACAGATAATTACTAAAAATGTAAGCATTTTGGCTATTGAAAGTGAAAAATGGAAGAAATTTATTATAGAAAAGGAAAAAAACTCAAACCATTCTTAGAAAGGGAAGTATGAGAATGTAAAAGCACTCTGAAACGTGAAATGTGCAAATAATGCTCATACATTTTAGAAAAGGTTCATACTGAAATTATGAATTATGGTCAAATTTATTCCACAGGTTGTTTCAACTCTCCATAAAAGGAGTGGTCTGTACAGCTCTATGCAAACAATGTCTAGAGTACTAAGTGGGAAAAAAAATGGAGGGAACTTTCTGACACTGTGTATATCACAGAAAGACAAGTTTAGGGGCAAAGCCCTTCAGAGCTTTCCTGCCAGCAGAGTAAAGGAGGCTGAACCCTGAAAGGACAATGCTAGGAAGAACAAAAAATAAATGTCCACACCCTGGCATAAAAAACATACCAAAAAAAGACAAGGGGATGGACGGAGGGAGTAGTTACTACAGCAGTGATTATTTGAACATCTACTGTTATGGTAAGCTTTACTTATACAACTTTACTAAATTCATTATGTTGCTCACTGCTCCAATAGCCTTAGTTATATAGGTAGATTACCCTAGCTAACTACATTTGGGAGGTGGAAAGAGAAGTCTCCAGGAGCCCCTAGATAATGGTCCTAGCAAATCTTAATCTGGACCTAGAGAAGGAATCAAGCTTATAGTGCTTTAAAAAGTATGTACAGAGGACCAAATAGCAGCTTATAGAGTACTTCTAGAATTCAACCCTTTCCAAAAAGCCAAAGATGAAGCCAAGGCCTGGGTATAGTGGACCATGACCCTACCTGGGATAGTTTTGTTATGCTGAGTATAATAAAAGGTAATAGCCTTAGTCAGCCATTTGGAAAGAGTGTGTGTTGACACAGGCTGTCCATTCCTCTTACCTTCACAAGAAATGAAAGATTGATTTGAATATCGCAAAGATTTAGTTCTGTCAAAGATAGTACCTAAGTTGTCTGTGGGCATCCATGGTGTGGAGTATCCCTTCTCCCTCATTTTTAGGTTCAGGAAATAAAAGGAGGAGATGGATATGTTGGGTTAAAGTAAACTCAGATATCACTTTAGAAATCCTGTCCCTCTGTAAAATGAGATAAGGTTGACTCACCATAAGAGCTTGCAGCACAGATACCCTTCTTGCAGAGGTCAGGGCAATCAGTAAAACTGTTTTCCATGTTAACAACCTCAAATCAGACAGATTATCTGATTCAAATGGAGAAGGTGTTAGCTTCTCTAACAAAATTAAACTCCAAAGGAGGGGCCACCTATTTTTTTGGAGGCCTCTTTGTTTTTCTTTTTTTTTTTTATACCTTTACTGAATTATCACTTGTGACCTAGACAGACTTAACATTTATATAAATGTAAACACACCATATTAACAAATTCACATTTACAAATATTGTACATCACATAAATTGTTCTATACCATATAATCAAAGCAATATTACATACAGTGTTCATTTCCCCCTTCTCTTAAACCTCATTCCTTCTCTAAAACATTATCTGCATGTATTGTTCCCACAGTTTCCATTTTTCTAGGTAATTTACTTCTACTGTTTTCTAAAGATCCCACGTCATGTTATTTTATCTATGTAACAATATTCACTACTTCAGTTATAGTTGGTATAGACTTTGATTTCCATTTTCTAGTAATTACTTTTTTTGGCAGACAGCAGAATTAAACTTAACAAGGCCATACTATGTCAAGGCAATTCAGATCCTGTATTCCAGCTCAAAAAAGTAATTTCCTTAGTTACATTAATTTGCTTTCCTAATATTCCTAACAGAGTAATCTGTAGGGAATTTGTAAAGTCTACCAACTCATTACACTCCAAGAATAAATGCACCCAGATACCTGTTTCTTTCCCATTGCACTTTCACCATTTGCCAACTACCTGAAGAATAATTATTTGGAGTCTGCATGGGGTATAAATGTATCTATGCAAACACTTCCAGGCGAAAATCCTAAATCATCCAGGATTTGTGTATCGGAAGTCATGCACACATCCTCCCACTGATTCTTTGTGTACTCTTTATCTAATCTCTGTTGCCAATCTTTTCTGACCTCCTCTGATTGATTCCTATAATCATCATGCAATGTTTTTTTTATGCCATACTAATTATCCTTGTTTTTAACAGCAGCTTCTATTCTAGATTCAGTTAAAAACTCAACCAGTGCAGGTCTTTCATTTAGAATTTTTCCTATCCCTTTCTGTTTTATATACTTTGATATCAATTCCTGATAGGGAAGACAGTCACTAGCCTGCAATCCAAATGTCTTCTTGGCCTCGTCCCATTCGATTACCTTTCCCTCTCTAATTATTTGTTCTCAGTACCTTGGTTTCTTTGCAAGCTTCCTCCAGTAAATTCCAACTCCCTCTTGCCTATTCTTTGTGCCCCTAACTGCAGTCATCCCTATCTCCTTTTCCAGTCCTGTGTTGGCTTAGTTCTTAGTATAGTTTCTGCTACTTTATGAATATAAAATTCTGTATGACTATTGTCATTCTCCTTAATGATCTGCTTTCAAAAATGCCACTCTTTTCTTATTTCTTGAATTCCTTCCTGTTTCATCATCATCCCTTTTCACTTTGAATTGTAGCTTTCTGCTCATGTTACGTAAAAGAGCCTTAACTGTGTAGATCTACAATATGTCTTTGAATCAGATAATCCTAAACCACCTTGTTCCATTCGAAGGATCAACTTATACCAATTGACTCTCGCTTTTTCCCCCCCAAATAAAATCCTTCATCTCTTTATCCGCAACCTCTCCTCTGGTTAATAAAAAATATTCCTAACCTGTGTATAAAAACTAAAGGATCTAAAAACATTTTTACCATTTGCATCTTGCTATCCATATCTGTAGGAAATAGCTTCCAGTTTTTCAGTTTTTATAATATCTTTTCTTGAGTCTCTTCCCACATATCCTTAACTGCTATAGCGGAATCTTTTTTAATCCACATTCCTAAATACTTCATCTTACTGTGGTCCCCATAAATATAGGCATTGCTGAACCAATTCATGTGTGATTACAAAGTTTATAGTTATACCCTTTTTTATCTTCATTAGTTTTATATCTAAAAAAGTGTAACTGCCTAAGAATGTTCCACAAACCTGAGATGTGCTTTTCTGGTTCCATCAGGTACAAAATAATACCATCTGAAAATAAAGCCAACCTTTCTTCATCACCATACTGATTATATCCTTGAATTCCTGAGTCCCTTATTTTCTTTGCCAGTGGTTATAAATATAATACAAATAACAAAGGAGGAAGAGGACACCCATGCCTGTTTCCTCTGTTTGGATAAAACCTATCAGATAGGAACCCTCCCCTCTTTGATTATGCAGCTAATCCCTCATATATCCTTCAAACTGACCTTATTATTGCATCAGAAAATGCAAATGCTTCCATTGTCCTACTCATAAAATTGCAACTTACTCTGTCAATTGTTTTCTCTGCATCAAGACCTACCAACAGCAGTGGTATTTTCTAGCATTTTGTTTCCCTCTGGATCATCATTGTTGTTCAATGTTTGCCTGCCATACAAAAAAAAACTACACCTTTCCATATAGATTGATTTTGGCATCACCTTTGCCATTCTTTAAGACATCATAGACATAAACACTTTATAATCATGGCTTAAAATTGAAATGGGCCTATATGAAGTTGGATCTGATGGGTCTTTACTGTGTTAGATGTAACAGCCACAGTTTTTTCCAGGATATTGGTGCCTCCCTTCCTCTTAAAATTCTGTTAAACAAAACCTTCCAGATCTTTATCACTTTCGTCCCTTCTAGCTTCCAAGCGTCCATCGAAACATCATCTATTCCTGGAGACTTTCCTGCAGATTGGTTATACAGTAACATTTTAATCTCATCTCCTCCTATCTTAACTGTAAGTTGTTGAGCCTCATCTACCTCTAACCTTGGCACATTTAAGTCATCCATAAATATTTTCATTTGTGCTTTTCTTGATTTCTCCACATCTCTATTGTATACAAATTTTCATAAAGTTTCTGAAATTTCTCTAATATCTCTGGTTTCTTGGAAATCTCTTATGAAAACCCCTTCCAAGAGCATTCTGACATGAGATTGCATTGAAAGGTTAGGATTCATGGGTAGACATGCTGAAATGGCCAATAAATGAACATTGAAAGAGGGATAAAAAAGCTATAGGATAGTAACTCACATAAATATTGTAGAACCAGAGATGAACTAGCCCTGAATGGAAATTGGTTATGTTGATGGCACCAACTAGAAAACCTTCTCCATTTGTTAATGTGTGATTTTCCTAGTAACAGGCTTTCTTGCCTCCATTAGTACCTGCTGCATGTCCTCGGTAAACAGGTGTCTAAACGGAATTAAGACCCTATCATTCAGGCCATCAGTTGAAGTTAATTGATGTCAGGGGGTATCAAACACCCCTGTTCTTGTTTGAGTAGTTATAGTCTGTGAGGAAGCTTCTGGCCATTTCCAAAAGGAGGGAGAGCCATGGTTGTCTGGGCCAGAAGGGAATCACTACAATGATCTTGGGGGATTCCCTCTAAATCTTCAGAAGTACTGTGAATATTATTGTAATGTGTGGAAAAGCATACAGGAGCATTCCTCTCCAAGGGAAAAAAAAGAAAAGGCATCTGTCTTCTAGGTCTTCTTGTATGGAGTCCTGGAACATAATTTTGTCAGTTGATTGTTCAGAGAGGCTGCAAAGAGGTCTACTTGAGGAACTCCTTATAAATGGATAAAATCTTGGAAGACCCCCTGATCTAGTTTCCATTTGTGAGGGTCTGCCCTGGTTTCGCTCAGTTTTTCTGCCACACAATTTTGCTCTGATGGAATGTAGGATGCCTGTAGAGTGAAACTGTACTGTGAAGCTATAGCCCAAGCTAACATAGTTAGTCTGGAAAGGGGGTACAACCACGGTTCCCCCTTGCTTGTTGATGTACCACATGACTGTGGTATTGTCTCTAACCACTTGAAGAAGTCCTGAGCATCAGAGATGGTTCAGAGACTTGAGTGCCTTGCTCAGGGCAAACAACTCCTTGATATTTATGTGCTTGCTTCTGTCCTTAGTGTCCCACACCCCCTGCATTTTTATCCCTCCTGAAACTGCTCCACAAGCAAAGTCCAAAACATTTGTGGTGACTGACTGCTTTGGAGCAGGGAGAGAGAAAGGGAGACATAGATTTAAGGATATCTATTGTCTCCACCAAAAGATTTCTCTTCTGACAAACTACAGAATTGTGATTTGAAAAGATAAAGTGTGTTAATGCTGGGACCAAAGAGATTTAAGATACTGCTGTGTCTTTTTCATATGGAGTTTTGCAGGGGGATCATGAGAATCATAGATGTTGTTAGATCCAAAATTCTGAGGAATTCCCTTGCAGTAATCAAAATCTGAGTTAAAAAACTTAGAAACAGATCTAGCTAAAGATCTAATTTTTCATGTGGAAAAAAAGCTCTTTGAACTGAGGTGTCTAGTTGATATCCCAGGAACACAATCCTGTGTGAATGAGTCAAGAAAGACTTTTACATGTTCTCTTGGAATTACAGCTTTTTGTAAGGGATTTCTCACCCCAGAGAGATTCCTGAAACTTGAAAAAAGAATCTGCAAAGATAAGGAAGTCATATAAATATGAAAAATGTGGATACCCTGTAGCCTGCAATGAACTATAACTGGAGCTAGACCCTTTTGGAATACTCTTGGTGCAGTGGATAGTCCAAAGGGTAAGTTAGAGAAGTGATATTGTGATCCAGACACACAAAACCTTAAGAAAGATCTAAAGTCTGGTTGAATAGGGATGTGATGATAAGCATCTTCTAAGTCTAGTGTTGCCAGGAAACTTGAATGAGGAAGATGAGGTAACAGATTGTGAAGAAACATCATTTTGAATTTGGGCACTATCACAAACAGGTTTAGGAAAGAAAGATCTAGAATTGATCTCTAAGAATGTTCTTTATTCGGCACTAGTGACATCATTAAAAAACACCTTTGCTACCTTTGGAAGGAGGAACTGGTTCTATCATTCCTTGGGACAGCATGTGGTGAAGACCCAGTGGAAACAAGAGTCTGATCTGGAGGATCAGGAATAACCCCCTAGAAAGGAGCACTTTCCTCCCACTGCCATCTGTAACCTTGATGAATGATTTTCAGAACTCATTTGTCTGAAACTCTTTTGCCAAAGAGAAAAATGAAGATTCAGACTTTCTGGAAAAAAAAAGAAGCCGGGGGGGGTTTATAATGTCTCTTGAATAGTCATTCTGACTTGTTAGACTGTTTTTGGTTTTGGAAGTTCTGGAAAATCCTTCTATAACAACTCACAGTATTTTCTGAGGGACTGGAAAACTTCAGTGTTCTTCCATTAAAATCACTGGGACACTCTAGCAATAGTCTTGGAGAAAGAGAACCACCCACAGGGAAAATCAGAAACTGAGCTCGCCTCTGAGTCTGAATCAGAAATCTGAGAAATAAAATGTATCTGACCCTACATCTTCTTGTTCAGATGCCGAATCTTGAATCTCTTCAGGAAAAAGAGGACTCCCTCTTTCTTTTACCTGAAACTACTTCACAAGAATGATCAATAGCCCCAATCAAACTCTGAGCCAACCCCAGTAAACTACTCCTATCCAAAGAAAATTGAGGAGAGTAGATACTTGCTTGATTTTTTGCTTCTTTTTGACAGGAAACATGGGCCAACCCATAAGGCCAACAGCAGCAGCTTCCCCAGGGATGGGTTCAGCATTCCGACACAATAATGAGAACTCCCCATGTTCTCTCTCCCAGCACAAACAAGAGTGTCTCCCTTGTCCACTGTGGAGACCCCAACAGCAGCAGCAGGAGACATGGCTAACCCCCTGTCCATAGTCACTGTAGGTGCCACACCAGAGGGATCCAGGGAAAATATGAGTGGTCTGAGGTACAGCAAATTCCCACAGCAGAGTCATCCACCTGCAGCTGAGGCAAATCGCTAGCCTGCTGTGGTGGCAAGGGCTGTTTGCTTATTTTTCTTTTAATGGCTGGAAGAAGGACTGACTGTTTGACCTGTAGTCTTTTCCATGTTCAAGTTGAAAACGGTGTCTCTTTCCCAGGGAAGACAAGCAGCAATTGCCAGTAAATACTAATGGTGCAAAAAAAATATTTTTCTGACAGTAAAACAGAGCAAAATGCATTTTAAAACACTATGCCAGCAGTAAAATAAACACAATTTCTCTACAGAAAAAAAAAATTCAGTTACTTTACACTACTTTTAAGCTGACAGAAAAAAAACAAGTTCTTCATTTGAAAGTATGTTATGTCTCGAGGGAGTTCATTAAAGCACAATACCGCTAAATTTAAAATAACTTTCCTGAAGTGAGAGACCTGGGTACTCTGGTTGATAATCCCACATTCAACCTTTATGTAGCGGCAGTGGTCAGAAAAGCCTTTTACTTAGTTCATCTCATAAGTAAAGGTATTGCAGCTAGAAAAAATTAGGTTATTACCTCTCTATACTCATCTCTCATTAGACCAATAATTGATTATAACACCCTTTTGGTATGTACCTCTCCAAAGATCTGCACCAACTGGAGAGGTCACAGAAATACCTCACAAAGAGAATCCTTTACCTCCAACATCTGTCCTATGCAGACTGGCTCACATCACTATCACTATCACTCTACTCGGTATTGTACAGATTGCTCAGAGGTGATCTGTGTCTCGCCTACAAGGCAATCTCAGACTCTGCCCTACTAGAGATGCTCCATATCCATAAGTCTAACTCCTCGCACATTACCTGCTCAAGAGGTCTGAATCTAATATGCAACATCAACAAACCTGCTGGAGAGACAGGTTAGTCTCCCCGAGGCTGCCCTCTCTATGGAATAGACTTCTCATACACGTTAAACAGAGTCCCTCACTGACCCCCTTCAAGCTCAACTTTGATGAGTGGATGGGAAACCACAAATTTGTCCCAGGGGTTACACCTGTGTCCTTCATTGACAGGGGTGACAAGTGTTGACTGAAGTTTATTTTTGGGATAAACTCTTGGCTTGGCTTGTAAGGGCCCCAGGGCCATTAGCCTAGTAACCTCTTATGATCCTATGATCCTAAGAGAAAAGTAATAAAACATCAGCAAAATTAAGATAACAAAAGTTTTTTTTCCCCAAAAGGAGCTAACTATCCAGAAAGGAAAGTACAAGACAACTATCGATCCTTGAAAGCATTAGGGGAGTGTACTCTTCTGTGGTAGTAAAGCTCTTCAGGGCTTCACACCCAAACTTTTCTTTTAGTCAGCTTAGCTTGAGCTGACTGACAGTTTGGGCACATGGAAGGTGCTCTAAATTTTTGAAAGCTGGATGGCTGGTATGACCTTGGCAGGATATGACAGATATAGCTAAGGCTACTGCAGCAGTAATCAATATGATGAACATCTATGTTGACCTTGTGCCAGAGTAGTATGGAGCTATGGTTGGTGTGCTAGGTACTCATATATGGCCAGCACTGCTAGGATCGTTTTGTTGTTTGAGCCCCGGCTGATCCTCATATATAAGTATTTCCAATAAACTATTGTCCTTTTTTACAAATTAACTTACTATTATAGTTTAGATAGTTAATTGTATAATATTCCAATGGAAAAAATATAATGAAATATGTAATTTTCTTGGGAAGATGGAGGGTGGGTAATTTTACTGTTTAACTGACCTTTTTATTGAGGATCTATTTTTAAATCTATTACCTAACCCACTATCTTCTTCAAGATGGGTCACTTTAAGAGTAAGTAAAATTTGTGTAGATTTCCATGCAGTGTACCTTTGGGAGGTGGATATTTGCAGGATCCTTGTAGCACAGCCATGAAAAAAAAAAACTATCCTACATTAGGACTGTATTTACCAAGTGTAATGACTTGTGAAGGTGCAGATAGTGGTTCATGTGGCAGCTTCAGATACATTGTGCAGAAACATTTCTAAAATATAGTGCTAATTTAAATGTTGCAAGAGTGGATTGTGATCATATTGTGCTTACTCGGGTTTATCATATTTGTCATAGTGAAAGACAATACTGTGACCTAACCGTTTAGACAAGAGCTGCTTATTGACTGATAGCCTTTCTTTCCATTTCTTTAGTAAAACAAAACAGTTGATTGGACTTTCTAAATTCATTATTTCCTATTCTAAACATGCATAGGAGCTGTACACATTTTTTCTTTTACTTTGGGTAAAACACGGAGTTATGCAGATTGATTCAGAGACACTGCAGATTTAATATTTTGTATAAATTATGGATTTGTCTTCACTGGTCTGGTGGTCTTTCATTATGACAAACAGGGTAAAATTGAGTGCATATGAGAGCTTGAAAGTCTAAAATCTTTCTACTGAGGTAAAATTCATCAGAAATGTTCCTTGTGTTGAAGTACTAATTCCAGTATATCTAATAGATTACATGGAGCTAAAGTACATATATTCAGCATAAAGATTCCACAGAGGTAAACTATGTCTTTCAGGAAGCCTTACATGAAGAGTTTCTTTTAGGAAAATATTAATTTCTTAGCAATACGTTAACACTTCAGAATTCTGCCAGCCTCCTCTTGTATAGACCATTCTTCACTTTCTTTCTACAGCAGGAAATTCCTTCTATAAACTGGCTCCCACGTCATGGAACTCGCTCCCTACTAACATTAAACAGGCCATCACCTCCAATAAATTCAAAAAAATTATTAACACAGGAACATAGTAGGCAAGCAATCACAGGGAACATAAAGTGTCTACCCATATACACTTTTAAGCAGACAAAATTAAAATGTCTTGTCAACATAAAGACCACCTCAAACAGTCCTGTCAATGCAAATGCTTTGACACCTTTGGTTGACTACCCTTATGATTTGAAATCACTGCTCCACTTTTCTAATACGTTATCTCTTGTGCCCACTCACCAATGGCTGATGCTTCCTCTGATATCCAGTCTCTGCTTCTTCACTCTAACTCCTGTAAAGCCCTTACCTTGTACTCTGACTCCACCATCCACGTTTCATCTCTCACATTAACTCTCTTTTTAAAAAGTGTAATATTCAGATGTGTAACAGTAATTTCCATTTACTTTCTCAGTAAATTCTGTATAGATTGTGTAATAGTACTGTAAATGCTGCATTGTTTGTTGCTGTTCCCATTGTATTCAATGTTTCTGTTAACATCACTTTTCTCTTAATTGTATTTTGGCTTGTGGCCACAGGTCATAAGTGAAATGGGTCTCCGGACCAGTATGCTTATCCAGTTAATAAATGTAAAAATAAATAAACTGAAAGTTCTACTGCAGTGTATAGAGAGTCTGACAGACCCATGAACTTTGACAGATGAATAAACTAAGTTTAATTTGAAGGAATTGTTAAAATATCCCAAAAGGCTTGATATAAATCAATGTAAACAATAAAAAGCTTGTGAAGCAGTCCACGTAACAAATTTTCTCCATTTCTCTGGGTAAGATGATCTTGCATTTGGTCTGCTGGTTTCATTTAAGACATTTTAAACTGTGGTAAGAAAAGACTTGCTAGTAATCAAAATTCTATCTTCAGAGCTGACAGACTCTGATGCTGGAATGTAATAATTATCAATTGCGGGGATCACTTATGCAATGTGGCCTCTATACTGCACCCCTTCATATTTGCTAAAATCAATTGTATTATTTAATTGAAAAAGGCAGTGTTTTTTGTACACATGAGTTATTGCAGTGTAAACAAAAGAACTTGCACATTGTAGCTCATACTGCACATGCATGCATTTCAGGGTGCCATTAAGACTTATTGCTCCATTATGTTTAAAGTGATTATAACACCTTATGACACCTCCTGCTGATGTTTAGTGCTGTTTAAAATGTGCTTTTATGGGATCTGATTGGACTGCAAGAGGGTGCAGTAGTTCTAAAACTTTTGATTGGCTCTGGCTCTGTCAGATGACTCACCTGACTGACATCATCACAGCTCTCAACAAATCAGGGGGAAGTGTCAAGAGAATCAAGGTCAAATCCAGAAATAATTAGGGAAATTCAGAGACACTATTAAACTGTAAGTTCTGTTCACTTGAGACATTGCCAAAACAAGAGAATGTGAATTAATATACATTTTCTAAAGAAAATAAGTCTATAACACTAATTGTAGTGCATGGTGCACAGTGGTTATGCTCCAATATCATGAAAAACACAAACCAGTTAAGCGCTTCTACAGTGTAAGACCTAGTCTTAAAAATTGTTAAGCATCTTTGTTTAATTTGCTAAGATAGGGTATTGCTCTAGGCAATTAAACCTGCCACCACAAGCTAGCAAATGACAATGGTAGAATTAAAAAACGATTTCTTTCTGTCTGCTGTCTGTGCCAGTTTTCTGTCCGTGACTTTCCATAGCATAATACCATGTTACAGTTTTCCTTACAGTGCTTGGTAAGTGCTTTAACAACTTTGAAAGCTGGCAAAATATATAGTGTTTTTTTATGTAACTAATAGTATAGGAACAGGTAAAGCTCCATACACTACAAAGAATTATGATCAGATCTTAAATCATAACCCATTATCATGTGTTCTGAACATGGATGCCAAACTTCACTCTTGAGATAAATTTCTAGACATAGATGTCTCAATCACATAATAAGACAGTTATAATCTGATACCCAGTCATAATCTTCTATATTGTCATTATTTATTAAGTGCAATTCACCACCTTTTCTCCAAAATCACCAGTTTTAGGAGGGATTCAAAGTAAAAGAGCTAATATCTGAGTTGAAATCAGGGAGAGTTGAGAGGTATGGGCATCGACTAAAAGGGAGTTAATTTATGAGGTGCTGCTGTTTGTGATTTTTATTTATTTATTTACTTTGAAGAGTAGAGTTCTGATTCTCTGAAGGTGCTTGAAGCCCTTTCTCAGCTGCTGTGGCTGTGACTGCTACACAGAAGAGACTTTGGAAAGAACAGGCCTGTTATCACACCTGCCCATTTATTAATGAATTTTATGAGACTTCTTTTTATTAATGAGTTCTGTGAGACATCTTTAAAAGGTGAAGCATAATGGGAAGGCTTGACTAGACTTATTAGTGGTATCAGTCTGGTGACAGTTCGCTGAATTAGTAGGTTAGATGTACACTACATCACCCTGTGCTTCTCTCTGTATTACAGCCTGCAGCTGAGACAAGAAGACATGTAGCAGAGGCAACAGAAACTGAAGTTTGCTTTCTTCACCAAGAGTCACGTATTTGTTTAATATAATAGGAACTTGTATTGGATCTTTTGTCACATGCTGGATTGTGCAGGTTTATTATGTATCATGTGACTGACTACACTAGTTACAACCATTTTGTTGTGAGTGATACCTGAGGGATAGATTTCTGGATTAGCCGAGAAGGAGGAATATGAGAAATATGGAAACAGGAAACAGAATAAATTTGGCTTTCCAAGTTAGTATCTTGCTGGAGAGGAGTGGATTGAAACAATTTCTGCCTAAAGACTGTTAGCTTATAGTGTTCTTTGAGAGAAGTTTACAGAACTCAGTGACCGGATACGTAATGCTTGTAGGCAATATCTTTGGAACACTTGCAAACACATTCCTAAGCCTTTTTTTCCAGTACATTTTTAAAAAACACAACTGATTTGTAAGTTTTGGCACTGCACTGAGTTTCCCCTTAACATTTTTCTCCAGCATTATGTAACTACAGGTAGTCCTCCAATGTCAGTTGATATGAATAAGAGTTGTGCTGAAATGCACTTTTTCATTAACTGTGCAACAGTGCATAGTTAGCGTGTCTGGAATATATACTTTTCTTAAATTATAAAATCGTATATTATAGACTTCTGAACTTTATGTATTTTAAAGTTTGATTTATCCTTTCACATGATTTTTGGCAGTATATACCTATTTCAGACTTGATTACCCCCTTTCCAAGGTATTCTGAATCCCCCAATCATATACTGTTTTGAAACTATTTAATACACACAAAATCAGACTACATAACCAATATATTGTTGTCACCAATAATTTAAAGAAAGAGGACACATGTTACATCTCCCTTTTCAGAAGTAAAAATAAATGACTTTGTGAGGTAGATGCTTATATTTTTCAATAACATGTACAGATTTTACATTCTGTCTTTGATTATATTCATCTATTGTTCTGTCATTTTTACCACTCAGATTTTTAAACTCGTGTTTCTAAAGTTTATTTATTTATTTATTTACTTACTTACTGACATTTGATTATCGGGAAAGCTTGACTGGGTAGAAGCCCATTTTCAGTGAAAGCCTGGAGAGAAAAGCTCCAAATAATTATAAAACATTTTAAGAAGAATAATTTTTCAGTCGTCAAAAATAAAGCAAAATCATCTGCAGTTTAAATAATTATAACAAATTAGACATAATATAAAAACATTGGTTAAGAATTGACACAGGGTATATGACAATCATTTAATATTTAGAGAAGGTTTAGACAGTTTGTAGAGAAAGGTAAGCTAGTCTAATACAAATAGGAATCTCAGTATGAAGTGAGGGAAAAACAGGCTTATGGTATATTCAGAAAGAAAGGGAAGTGAATTAGATAGCAGTAAGGAAGTAAGTGAAGACCTGAGAGTAAGGAAGCATAAGGAATGAAAAGGTACTCCGTCCTGGTTTTGAGGGAGAACAAAGCCAGATTTTAACTAGGAAGTCTTTCAGAGTGGTTTTGAAAGATGAGAGGGAGGGTATTGACTTGATGGATCCAGATAAGGAGTTCCAGGCCTTAGCAACCTTGTATGAGTACAGACAATGCCCAGCAGATTTGTTAGGTTTGTAGACAGACAGGAATTTTTGGTCAGTGGCTCACAATGACCAACTGGGAACATAGCTGTCTAGAGTGTTTTTTAATACTGGACAGGCAGATGGATGCTGGATAATTTTATAGGTGGTAAGAAGTTGTGTATCTGTTAGTTGATGTGGCAGTTCTAACCAATAAAGGCTTTTCAGTGCTATACAGTGGTGGGTTCTGAAAGGGGGTATGTGCTGCAAATTTAGCAAATTTGTTATAGCATTGCTCATGTTTTAACTTTTGTGAAGCCTGGAGGTTAGTAAGGATGGGAGCACCATAAAGAAGTATGGGGAGGAGATAAGTAGTGGCAAGTGTAGTTTTAGTTGCATCGGTGAGAACGTTTTGGGCTCTGTAAAGCATCTCTAGTTTTTTATTTGTTTTTCTTATACAGTTTTGTATATGCAGGTCAAATGTAAGATTATCATTCACTATCTCCCCTGATAGTTTGCTACTATTCAGTGACTTTAATGGTTGTATTCTCAAGAGAGAGAGAACTTTAAATTTTGTTTTTTCATGACAGAGGGATTTGGGGAAAAAAATAGCAATTTGGTCCTTTTTGGGTTGAGCATGAGTTGTGAGTTATGAAGCCATGTTTTAGTGGCTGTTAAAGCTTCCTGAATAACTTTTTGGAGGTGCTTTTTGGTCAGATGCGGAAATGAGAGTTGAATCATCTGCATGTTGTATTGGGGTGGCCTGTTGTGTGGAAGTATAGAAGGTGTTGGTGAAAATGTTAAAGAGAACGGGGACCAAGGACAGAACCTTGCGGTACACTGGTGTTAAACCACAGAAGGGTGAGTTGAGAGAGACCTAGTAAGGACATTTGAAGTAGAAGTTTGCTGGAACAAACTGTGTCAAAGGCTTTAGACAAGTCTAGAAATAAGTAAGAGACTAGTTGCCATTATCTATAGCTTTATTGATAGCATCTCTGTAGGTAAGAATGGCTTTGCTAGTACTATAAAAAGGACAGAAGCCATGTTGTGTAGGGGATATGAGTTCTTCCTGTATCCCACAAGTCTACTTAAAGCAAGAAAAGCTATTTGGTAATTACATTTTATTCTAAGTAAGTGTCTAGATTTTTGACCTGATGTACTTATTTTTTTTTAGGAGACATTAAGTTTACTGATAGAGATCTAAAGATTACCTGATTTATGCAGTACTTTAAGTCTTCATATTTGATGTTGACAGCTGTTACTGTTTTTACTTGATTTGCTAATAACAGCCTCAAGTTACAGGTCCAAATACATTAACTTATATGTTATTAAGTAGAATAAAAACATAGTGCTGTTAGAATTAGTTAAAAGTAAGTTGATTCTACTCTCCTGTCTTTTTTGACAGAATCTGACTGAACCAAGCCAGGGAAGGAAGATTATTTACCATTTGGATTTGATTTATAAATTTAATCTGAGGACTGAAGTACGATAAACCTTCTGCTTTATGACATACGTGTGGCTTGAATTTTAGTAATTTAAAGTAAATTATATCAACTCAGAGATCTCACTGTCTCTCTGAAAGACTGGCATATTAAATGATCATTGATGTCACAGAGAAATGAGAATAATAAACTAAGGGGTACAGGGGATTGCCCCTTTGATGTCATTACATGAACCTAATTTTCATGAGAGCATACATGTATACCCCATGTGTACTTGAGTAAGTAGCTTTGTGCAATCACATGTGCCAATTAACTCAAAGCCATAACTGTTAAGGTACTACATGTACAGACTTATGTACCAGCCTAGAATTTTTATCTTGAAGTGAAAATTGCAAAGGCATAGCTCTGTAACTCTGGCAAGAGGCAGATAAAGACACACTCAAACTAAAATACTTATCTTTTTTACAAATCCCACATAAAACAACAAGGAAAAATTATAGATAAAATGAAAACCACTTTTTTAGTACTACACATACTTTCTCAGTAATCTCTTTACATGAAAAGATGTCCAACCAAACTGTAGGCTTTTTCATTATAACTCACAATCTCAAGATCCACCTCATCCATATTATAAAAACTGAACACCCAAGACCTACAAATGTACAATATCAACACCAGAAGTTTAAAGCACAAATTACCTGAGCGACACACGTGTGACATATTGTAAACCAGACAAGCTAACACTCGCAGAAAACTATCTTAAACTTGGAACTCTTAACAAAAAATAATCCCGCCAAGTTAGAACATTCTTAGAACAGACATATTCTCCAAAAGAGCAAATTATATATCCATAACGCAAACTATTCAGCTGCCTCCCACTCACACCACTCTAAAAGTCCCCTCTTTTGACAAAGTGGAATTTATACTAATCAATCAAATAGTTAATTCCTTTATAAAATTACACATAGCTACAGTTTACATTTCATCACAAATATATATTAAGAATATTAACATACTAGAAGCCATATTATCATGGGTAGCATTGAATATACAAAACAACAAACCTTACTAATAGGCCAATGTAAGCACAGGTTTGCCAAAATCACAACCAAATCAACTATGTGCACAAGGACTACCTATCATTAACTTGTTTGGTTTTATACTCATATTTGACTCAACAAGGACTGATAAAGTATTTGGCAAACAATGGATATTTGGCTGGATTCTCACCAGACAAATTAACATGGAGGAGCACTTCTCAGGCATACTACCAGATACCATCAATGACCATCATAATATTAAACCAAGAAAAGCAGACACAAACCATAGATATAAAATTATTTTATACCAGCATATGCCACATTGGGTAGCTGGAAAGTGTCTGGTGGCTGACTTCTAAATCACCAGAATATGACACAGATTCATAGAACTGTGCATAACCCTGTGTTAAGTTTTGTCTCACAAACTGTTTTGATAATATTTTGGTAAAAAAGGGACTGCTATGATACCCACATGGCACCTTTTTATTCATGTGCATACATAGCTTGAAAAGAAGACTTTGCTATACTGTGTGAAGAAGCCTTCTTCAACAGGTATTCTTTATATATTTCATTGAGGGTAGATTTTTTATGTGGACTGAAAGACTAGAAGTCGTGGACATATAGTTTGAAAGGGTCCATGAATTGTATTGTCTACTAGAAATTAAGTGGAATTATACCAACGTTTACATTATCTTTTTTCTTTCCTTTTTTATTGGACACAATTATCTGCACTCTCTCTGATATATTGATTGCAGCACATGGTATTTGTAATTCCACAACTGGTGTACACTAACTTCCTAAAAATGGTAAAAAAATACCTTATTTGTTACACAATTTGCAGAATAAAGGGTAATATACAGGTAGCTATCTGGCAACTGTTATCGACATTAGGAAGGTAAAACTTAATGAGTGTTGCATCTACCTGAGTTGGTGGTAGCTCGGTTGCATATAGAAGATCCCACAGTACTTACTGAAAAGAGTAAGTGAAGTTCCCAGGTGTTTTGGCCAAATTTCCATCTAGTCAGTATGAATATCAGCTTGGATCTCCCCTGAAAATATGCCATTGGCCTAGTGGGAATAATCTAGTCATCAAAGTGTAAATAACTAAATAAAGTGTTTCAGAACATTTAAGGGACATTAAAACAGATACTTCAGTAGTGCCTTAGCTGAACATCTTATGGTATGTGAAGGATATTAAAAATAAATATTTGTTGAGTGCCCCTGCTTAACATGTTACACAGTGTAAGGGATATTAAAAATAAATACTAGAACAATGTTTTAAAAAGGCATAGTATAGAGTCTCTGTTTTGGATTTAACCAGTGAAATCCTTTGTTTCAGACTCTACAGGGTATTAATGAAACATTTTTATGTCTGTGACTTTAATGACAAATGATTATGTTACTATGTGCTGAAAGCCAATAGAAAATGTTGTTAGATACAGCACACAGTTATTGCTTGAATAAGTATAAATCTATCAAACTATTTCTAAGGAAATGAAGAACAGTGAAAGTCAGAAGGTGGGTTATTTAACTATGTTTGTTACTCTGTCGGTCCAAGGAATATTCTACAGTAACTGAAGTATTATACATTGGACGCATAAGGTTTTTAATCAGAGTGCATACAGCTTGAAAAGATGTGACTCTGCTATATCCAAAATCTTGTCCTTTTTATTTGATTTTTATTAAGTATTCATTCATTCATTCATTACCTGCATAGTCACAGGCAAGCTAAAATCTAAACCTGACGTGGCCACAAGGCATAGAAAAACATGTTAGAGACACACACACACACACACACACACACACACACCTGTGGTCAGTTTAGAAGATCTTCAAATCAATTGCAGCATGTATTTTGAATGTGGAAACCAGAGCAGCAAGCAAAAAACAAAATAAAATATTGATGGCATATATATATTTTTTCAGATACAGGAAGGAGATGCAGACTTTACATCGAGGATATTCCAGACAAAAACTAGCCTGCAGAACCAAACAGCAACCACTGAAGCACTCTGCTTCAACCTTTAATAAATATTTATTTATTTACTGGTTCCTGGCTAGTTAAAGTAGTTATTTATTTAGTGGTTCCCGAGTTTCAGCCAATTTAAAAAGTATTTTTTAATTACTTACTTGTTTCATCTGGTAATAGTATAACAAATCTATTGGCCCATTTGGTATGGGGAAACAAATCTCACCCATCTACACTGATATTACAAATTTTGTCTTCTGCAATCCCAAGTTTTTCATCAAAAGGATGGATGCACCCTTGGAAGAATTTTATATGCAGTAAAACCATGCTGTCACACAAACCTAATCTATATACATACCATAACAGCAAACAATGATTTATGATACAAATTATAGCTTCACTGAAGTAGCGGCACTGTGATACTTTTAGTGTGCTTGTTATTCACCCCTTAATATAATTCCTTATTGTTTCATTGATGGTGTTAGTCATGTTTATGGAAGATATTAGTGAATATGTTAACTTTCATTTCATTTCTTCCATGACAGATTTGATCCCAGCTTCATCAGTAGGGTGAAAGGAGGTGAACTACTGAATGATGACGATCACTAAAGTGTGCTCAAACACAAGTGAGAGTGAGAGTGTACAAACGTGGGGGTAAGGATTACTTCACTATTTTGGACTATCAGCATTATTAGTAGCCTTATTTAAAGGGACAAGCTGACTATGTAGCTTAAGATACATTCATTTATGCAGACAGAGAGCATCTCAAGCTACCTTCTGTGAGCATGTATACTATTCGTCGGAGGATGTAATGGTCATCATAACGAAGCCTTATCTGATGGGTGTGCCTACTGTTGCTTATTGTGAATGTGAGGATTGTTAAACCATATAGGTTATTTAGATAGATTGAGAGTCTTTATATCCCCCTCCCCTGGCCATCTATTTAGGTACTTATAAAGTTCTAGGACATGACTGCTGCACAGAAGAAGTGTCTAGTGGATTGGCTGATGATCTTATTCTGGTTATGGGTGCAGATTTGGAATCTACAGCTGTGCCAAGAGCTAGACATTCACAACAAAGAAGTTGATGACAAAGCACTTATGAGTGCATAAACTGAGGAGAAGTAAAGACCTATCAACCCAGCATCTAAAACATATACTACCTGGGTTACTACCTGGGTTACTACCTGGGTTACTACCTGGGTTAGTCCATTCATCCAGCCACAGCCCCTTTTGCACATGGGGTTAGGGTGTCACTTTAACAGTGACAATCATCTAGAGCCAAGGTTTACACCACCAGGTGGCTAGCACTAGAACGGTAGTTCTTCCACACAACACACTCCTAGGTAGCTATATACTAACTATGATACTAATGATTTATCAGACTTACTAGATTATGATCATTATGGTTTGAATAACTATCTTTATTTCACAAATCACACAGTACAACTGTTACAGTTGTCATACATGATACATCCTTTATTACCAGTTACTGAGTCTTAATACTCTATAGCAACACAGTTCTATTCTACCCCAATACTTTTACACAAAAGGCTTTAGCCTAGGACTGCTACTTATATTCATCTGATTGCATTTGTTATGAATAATATTTTATGGAAATCATCTTTGTCATCTAATCTAATAGCAGTAATTAAAATCTCTTATACTTACAAAATTATCTGATTGAATGATATTCACAGTTAATTGTAAACTTGAAGAAGACATCATATAACTATATACAATTAAAAGAATTAAAGTGTACTGGTTATGACTAGTTTGATCTAGCTAAAGGCATTCCTGTAACACTGTTATTTTTGATTGGATAATTGGGCTGGTTTCTGTTTCTCTGCCTTTAATAGCCAGTGTTTTAAACCAGTTGTACTTATTTGCTCAAGCTGTTCAAAGCTGCAGTGCTCTGCTGTGATATTAGAAAAAGGTAAGTTTCTGCACTTCTGTTTTACTGTATATCTCTGTAATCTGTGCAAATGTTTTTTGTCCCACCCACCCACCTAGCTGTAGTGGTAGTGTACTGCACACTATCCCAGTCATATTACATCAGCTCATTCTACTGTTTATAGTGAGAGCTTAGTAAAGCCCCACCCCTTTAGCTTCTGAACCTTGAATTATCTCATTATCTTCTGTCTCTTCACTTTCTACTTAAAAAAAAAAAAAAAAAAAACTCTACCTCTTCCTACTTCATTTTGCTGCTTGTGCTTAGGAGTTCAATTGCATTTAGTTGCCATATTTATTACTGCTTGTTGGTAGCCTCACTAAATTGATGACAGTATTCTACTGAATCGCTGCTTTATTTGTGCTGTCTGTTACTGCTGTGATTTGTGAGCTACTGTTTCAAAGCAATCTACTGATTAACTATATTTCATTGCTATCTACATCAATTCATTACTGTTTAAATGCATTTTACTGTATTTCATTGCTGTTTAACTGTATTTTTTCATACTGCGAGTTCTTTTGACTATAAGTGATTAATCTGTGCTTCATTGTGAGTTTTCTCTTACTGGGTTCTAAACCTTAGAAATGGAGTAGCATAGTCTAGATACAGGTCTGTAGCATCCAGAGCTTCAGCATGGTTTTTAACCCTTTGTGAGGTATTCCAGCTACAAGTTTTCCCTTAGTAGCACTTGTGTTATCATCTAGTAGTACTACTCGTAGACCTTCCTCCCTTTACCCTCTTAGCTCTTTCAGTTTCTGACAAATATGGATGGACAATTTCCTCCTGCCAATCTGGTTGATATGGGCATCCTGAAACAGTCTAGCAACTGCCACATGTACATGGACAACCCTGTACTACTAGCACCTAGGAACACAATTTGTGAGAGATGCAAATACATCAAGCACTTAGTGTCATTGCTCTCTCCCCCACAAGCCAGTATATCAGCACTGAGAAGGTTGGCAACCTGAACACCACACCTCAAATACCACCCATACCTACACAACACACTCCCACATATGCAGAGGCCCTCAACAAAAGCATACCCAAACAAAAGAGAGCTCTGAGCCATAAATGCATGCAAACTCCACTGCCCACCACACCACACATCACACATAGTCTGCACACCTGTGTCTCACAGCCACTAAGGCCTAAACACAAACCCAACATATTAGTCATAGGAGACTCCATTGTGAGACACACAAATGTGCCCCTCACCAGGCTGGATAAGGAGAAAGTCACGTTGCGTGTGGGGGAAATGTGCATCTAAATGTCATGACCCCTCTAATTGTTTCCCACATTATAGCCCCATTATGGCTGCAGTTTCAAAAAGGAGTGCTGTAGATGGAGGCCAGATGGTTGGCAATCAAGAGAAAAGCAAAAACGTGTAACAAAACAAAAATCTTTTACATCTTAAATAATGATGCAAATGTTCAGATAAAAAGGAATGTCCATCCAGAATATATACAGGTTCATAGGTAGGTACTAGGCTATCAGCCCAAGGGCCTATATAAGTCTAGCCAACAACGTTCCCTGGCTTATGCCACCCAAGAAAGTTATTTTCCTGTGTCACTGTCGAGCAGAGACACAGAAGTGATTCCCGGGGTGTATTTCCTATTTCCCATCCACTCATCATAATTTTTCTTGAAGAGTGCTAATGAGGAACTTTGCTTGACTTGATGGGTAGCCTGTTTCAGAGTATGGGAAGTCTCTGGGACAGGAATCTATCCCTCCAGCATGTTCTGTTTATTGTGGTGACAAGGTTTAGGTCCCTAGAGTGTGTAGCTCGGAGGGATTGGGATTTCTTTAGATGTAACATGTCCAACAGCTCTGGGTTTGACATAGCTTTATATGTTCGGCAAAGATCACCTCAAATTAGGTGATATGCTATGGAGTAAAGTTGGAGTTTTTTAAGATGGTCAGTGTAGGGCATTTGTTTAAGGCCAGTAATCCTCTTTGTGAGTTACTTCTGTGGCCTTTCCAGCTGCTGCAGATGTTTTGTGAGGTACATTCCAAAAGGGGCATTGTACTCTATAATGGGTCTAATGAGTGTCAAGCAGAGGGGAACAATGATCTCTTTTTTCCTGGATGAGAACCCTTTTATGATGAGGTGTGCCATGTAGAAGGACTTCCTGACTACTATGGCAATGTGACTATCAAAGGAGAGACTACTGTCCACCTGGGTCCCAAAGTCTCTTATCACACATTCGGTGTTAAGTAGAGTGCTGCCTATGTGGTAGTTCATGGGTACAGAGTTTTTACCAAAGGGGATGACACTGCACTTTTTGGCATTGAGCTTGAGGCCATGGCTCTGACACCAGGCATCTGTCTCAGCGAGGCCCTTCTGTAGAATGTCCACATCATTTGGGGACCTGACTATGGCTCCTAGTTTGCAGTCATATGCAAACTTCATTAGCCAGAGGCCTTCTGTGTTAGCCTGTACTTCAGAGAAGTAGATACCAAACAGGAGAAGTCCCAGGACGGAACCCTGCGGTACTCCACTTGTCACTGCTTTGAGGTCAGATTTAGAGTCTGCAACTTTTACAGTGTGGGTTCTGTCAGTGAGCCAGTTGGCAACCCATCTTGTGACATAGGGATTTATACCTAGTTTAGTGAGTTTAGCTATAATTCCAGAATGGGGGATGGTGTCAAAAGCCTTGGTGAGGTCAAGACAGACTGTGTGAACCATCTTACCCTCATGTACGGCTTTGGTGACTGCCTCAAAGAAGTCGATCAGGTTCAGGAGGCATGATCTGCCTTTCACAAACCCGAACTGGGTGGGATCCAGAGTTTGGAGGTTACCAATGTCTTTGTTTATGAGTTCCATGATGATGATACGTTCCATGGCCTTGCAGACCAGGCTCATCAGTCTAATAGGTCGATAGTTCCCTGGATCAGTGGTGGCTCCACCTTTGTGGAGTGGGATAAATGTTGCTGTGTGCCATTCAGTGGGCACAAAGCCTGATGCGAGGCTATTATTGAACATGGTGCTTAAGTGGGGAGCCAGTTTGTTCTGAAGTTCATGTAAAATGCAGCCTGGGATGTTGTCCAGTTCCATGGATGCTGTGTTTTTGGCTTTAGACAGTGCAGCGTGTACCTGTGTAGTTGTGATTACAGGGACTCTGCATTCTTCCTGTATAGATATGGGCCCTTTAGGGGGTAAGGGGGGGGTAAAGTTAGCACTGACCCTATCTGCCAGGATGTTGGCAATATCAGTTGGTTCTGTAATTTGTACATCATTGACATCTGTGATGTAAAAGTAAAGCGGGTGATGAGAATGCATTAAATAGCACCAAAGGTAGGTATGTTAGGAATGTGTTGATGCACTTTACTTCCTGCCCCTAGTGGCCATGGGCTCCTGTCTGAGCTAAATACTTACTGTCTTATAACACTCCTACTTTCATTGTAAACCACCTCCTGTAAAAATCTGATCCAGGGCTGTAGTTAACCATACAGCATGAAACAGAAGCTTTTTAGGGTGAATGATTTACCAAAAGGATTTCTCAGAATGCTTTGCTCTCTACTGACATTCTCATATTTTTCCAAGCACAAGTGCTGAGTTTTGAAATTGCTAATTTTTCCCCCATATCCGCTTCTGTCTGGAAGTCCTTGTATGACACTCTTACTGTAGCTTGAAAGGTGAACTTTTCTTTTCCTTTGATTGCATCTCACATCTCTGTCAATCTCCTTCTTTGAGAAGCTTTTGTCTTTGTTTTTTTTTTCAAATGCCCCCCTCACCATACTTTTCCATAAATCTTTTCTCATAGGTCTGTATAATGAGCAACAACTTATTCCACAGTGCAACTCTACATGTCTGTGAATAACATTGACTAATAATCATACCACCCCTCATGATTGTGTAATTAGGTAATCTTTCGTCCCTTTTAAAATTCTGTGAGCTTATGGACACAGAAAAGTATGTATAATGTGCCACAATCACATGCAGGAATCCATACGGTAGTACAGCATGGTACTTGTATAAAACAAATACAAAAAAGGCACAGATTAGACCAGGCAGACAAAAAAGGAAGGGATAAATAATGGATCATGTGAGCGTCACCCTTAAATTATCCCTCTGGAAAAATGCAGTAGTTTTGGGAGTACAGAGTAGATAATCTATATGTCAGTATCAGGAGTGGCACAATGGGCAGCTATAGATACAAAGAACAATGATATATGGGCCTATGCAGCTGCACATTGTACATATGCCAACTCGACACAATAGCAGAATGTGCAGCAACATTTCTGCAACAGTGTAAACAATTTCAGTTGTCTACATTTTGGCTGTATAGACAGGGTGGAACCAGAGAGGTATTCTGAAGGGGTATATTTGTATGGCTCCTTACTGAATGTGCTAGACTTGTAAATGCAAGTTCCATGTCTCACTTTCAAAAAAAGTTACACATTTCACTTAAATACACTAAATGTCAAAACTCAATGTAAAACATTTAAAATGTTTTTTGCAAGGGAGCACCAGGATTTTGTAACCCCAGTTTTGGGGTGTTAGACTGCACTCCTGATAATATTTGCTAACACTGAGATGACTGCACCTCAAAATAAAAAAACTGAGATACTGAAATCATTGATGTAGTATAAGTTTCCTGTGTTCATATGTATGATCATGCCCTTCCAAGGCTAGAAGATCTGTCTTTGCAGTACCAACGGGCACTCTGTTTGAAGTACAGTAGTTCTGGCAAGTGTACAGAAGAACATGCAGAACATGTAAAGTGCAGATTTACATGTAGAAGTGAACAGTCAAAAAGGAAAATCAGAAGCACTGAAATACTTTACTTGCCAGTAGTATGAACAATATGTGTATATATATATATATATATATATATATATATAGAGAGAGAGAGAGAGAAAGAAAGAGAGAGAGAGAGAGAGGAGAGGGAAACCATGAGATGCAGTTTGTTTTTTAAGTTATATATCTTGTACTGTACGTTTAGGTAGTAAGTTTCACGACAAGCAGCTTCACCATTTGTCATGAAATTAAATTTCCTAACATTACCGTACAAGACATTTCATAACATGATGTGATGGCTCCCTACTCCAGGCCAGCAATCAAGGAGACTCGTTCCTTACCACTGACTCTGGTTAGGGATGGTCATTAGGAGCAAAGATGGATTCACACAGTATTTTCAGATGCAGCCCCTTGTACCAAGCACAATTTCCCTTAACAGCACACAGGGAGCACACTCCAGATCTGGGGCTAGACTCTCTTTCTCTCTCCAGGCCCACACAAAACTCCACACTGACCACTTTGGAACTCTGTGCCCCTGTTCTCAGTAGCTGACACACACACACACACACACACACACACACACACACACACACACACACACACACACACACACACACACACACACACACACACACACACACACACACACACACACACATGCTCTCTCTCTCTCTCTCTCTCTCTCTCTCTTAGATATTTGAGTTTCACACACACCTAGGAAAAGCTGGCACAGATTTACTAGCTGTGCCCCTTTCTGCCCAGGCTTGTAGGCAATCACTCTGCCCCCCAGTCAGCTACCCTAAGGCTCTTACAAAGGGTGCCCAATTATACTGTGTAACATTAATACTAATACAAATGGTACCAAAGCAGTGATGCTTTCAGGAGCAGCCAGTGTCACTAAAACAAGCATAAGCACCCTCAAGATGTTAAAAGTATTCTCTAAAGGACCAGCCATAGTGAAAGGCATTAAAATATTTAATGATAAATATTAAAACAAAAAATAGAAGAATACTGAATACAGTAAACAACAGTGTTTCAACCTCAGAGATATAAAAAATAATATAGTTGGATAGTTTCTCACAGAAGCAGAAAACAATATTAAACTATTCTCACTAAATGTCCCTGACTAACTAAAGAATTACTGTTCCCTGACTACTTACTAAAACAAGGCAAGCTGATGTGTGCTGAGTGTCTTACCACAGCAAAAGCCAGATTATGTCTCTCTTTGTCTGTGTGGATGCGTGACATATAAATCCTGTCAAAAATCTTTCCTATCAGATTTTGTGCTGCTATGAGAATTCTAAAGAAACCAGATGCTAGTTAGAGGATGACATGACCTCTAGTCACCTTACTCTGGTACAATACACACACAGAGCTTTGCTAAGATCTGTGGCAGCATTTGAAAGCTATAACACAATTTCAAACTTTCGACCCATCCAAGGCTCTCTGATAAAGCATACACATTTGATCTGTTACAACAATACAACCTAATATACATGCATACATTCTTTCTGTCAAGCAGCAGCTACTGTTGATGCTTTTTTTAACACAAGTAAATTTACAAATATATTTTTAACTCAAACATCTGTACAAATCAGTATGATAGTCAAATAACATAAAATTCTTTACAAAACTCTAGCTAGCTATGCTGGCATATGTACACATTTACTGCCCTACTGTACCTGGCACAGATGGCACTACCTCATAACATCACACATGACACAAGCCAAACCCCTGTGCATTACACTTATTTTTCATTTATTTTCATATTAGGTAGCTATTTCATTGTTTGTATCAGCTGTATATTGAATAAAGACTAATAGTTTCTGTTGATTTTTACAGGTGGTTTTCTACTGTAGTTTTTAGCAATTTTACCAGTCTAGTCAGAGTAATGTTCAAATATGTTAATAGATTCCCTGTCAGATGTTTGGATTATATGAATCCCACAATAGTGAAAAATAACTTACAATTGCTATAGTAAGTCACTGTTACAGTGTTAAAACATTTTTGCAGGTGGCAAAGCCCTTCTTGTACATCCAATATGAAATCTGTGTTCCTCACACCACTGCTAATTCATTTCACTTATTCTGAGGTCACTGTACCTGGGAGTAAGGGAAATACTTAAAGGTATCACAACCTCAGACTTGTCATGTATTCTAATGTATGCAATCTAATTGTAATTTATTTGTAGTTTATTTGTGTTTTTACGTTATTTTAATCTGATTTAGTACCAATATCCAGAACTGAATCTGCTTTACAAATAATACCATTTCCAGTTGGCTAGTTGCTGCTGTAATTTTTATTTTACAGCTTTATTTTAGTTGTATGTGCCTTAATTTGTTTCTAGTTGTTTGACTATGTAGGATTTTTTTTATTTTTATTTTTTGGCTTAATTTTTGTTTTTTTGTTAAAGTTTACAGTGACTGATTACTCTAATAGATCAGTTGACAAGATACACAATGTGGTAATAAATGTTTGATGAGATACATAGGTTGGTGATTAACTATACTCTTCCTGACAAACCTATTTATCATACTCCTTTATCAGTGTACACTGCTAGGATAAATCAGAATTACAATTTGTACTAATACTATATCGCTAAGTGGTGGTGAATGAGATAGATACTGTAAGAAATGGATTGAAAGGTTATTGCAGGGTAACAGAGAATAAAATATAGAGTGCTATTCAAAGTCATAATGCAGACGTGTTAAGGCTATCCACGTTCTCCATGAATGAGCAAAGGTAAGCTATGATTCATAAAGGCCACTTAAACTAGCACACAAATAAGCATAAGCAAATAAAGTCACAATGAGACATAAATGAGGCATGATATAAAACAACATATTCTAATGAAGCATTCTCTCGCTCACCTACTTATGATTCAGAATTAAATTTTCCTCACTATCCACAGATTCATTATATAAAGAGGAGTCTCACCTATCCTATCCACTTTGCAGTCTACAAAGAGGCTCTTGCTGCTAGACTTGCAGTTTCTCATTGTAAGCTGCTTGTCTTAGCTGAGCCAAAACTGTTTGCATCCAGTGGTACTTGTCAGTCAAGAAGGCAGAGATATAGGAAGAGGATAACACACTATAATTTTGATAATCAGGAGATACTTTATAGGTTTAGAGTGGACAGGGATGTTAGAAAAGTCTTAGTGAGGATGTATGACCTCCATTGTGGTACTGGAGGAATTCATGGACTTCCTATCCCTGTGGATATTAAGGTATGTATAGCCATCACTATACTTGCCACAGGGAACTTCCAGAGACAGAATAGGACACAGTGGATATCTCACAAGATTCTGTCTTGAGGATACTGCAGCAGTTCTTTGATGTACTCTTGGCATGTGTGGATAAGTACATCTATTTCCTGGTGTCACCTCATGACCAAGCCAGTACTATGTGTGCCTTTTATGGGGTGACAAATTTCCCTGAGGCATTCAGTGCAATATATTGCACCCATGCCACAGTTAGGGTCCCTTCTGGTCCATGGATGAGAAGTATCACAATAGGAAGGGCTACCATTCCATCAATTGCTAGGTAGGATGTGATGCGGGGGGGGGTGCATCACCAATGTCTCTGCCCAGCATCCTTGCAGTGCCCTTGATTCCCATATCTGGCACATTAGCTCACTCTACCACCTCTTCCTATATGGTAGACTGCCCAGTGGTCATTTTGGTGGTAAGTGGAAAAATATTTTTTCTGTTTATTACTATTTTATGTTAGTCATTATTAATGGGAAAATGTATTGTTGAATACCAAACCACATTCTCTTTCTTTTGTCTCCGCCATTTCTCTCTCTATCTCTCATACTTTTTTTTGTCTTTCAAGCAATGCTGGATATCCTCTGGAGCCCAACCTGATGACACCAGTGAGAAATCCAAGCGAAGATGCAGAAAACAACTTTAATGTATCCCTGTCCCAGACCCATATTTCCATCAAGAGGGTCTTAGCCCTTCTGAGCAGTTCTCTTAGGTGCCTGAATGGGCCTAAGGGTGCCCTTTAGTATTATCCATCTACTACATGAAAGATGTTTACTACATGCTGCATATTGCACATCATCAATATGTGCCAATCTGGTGGTGATGAGGCCCATGATGTCACTGCAGCTTATAGATCCAGTCCAACAATGATCAATCGTACCCAGCCAACAGCAGTAGCAAGGGACCCACCCCCTGCATCAGGATTGCGCACAGCATATGGTTACACACATAAAGAGGTGGTATCTAATCCAGAACAATGGACTATGACATTCAGTTAAGCCTTTCCTTTCTTGTAAAAAGTAGATATAGAGTAGAATTGATGCATGCGGTGGTACATGGCCTGATGTCACTGTTTATCTGACATTCTTTCTCATCTTCAATTATTATTATTTTTTTTATTTCAGAACGCTTAATTATATTATTGGCTGTAAAAGTCATGCCTGATTGCTCAATGACCCCTTTTCAGTGATTTCATAAGCATCACAGAACTGCTAACCACATGTTTTAATTGTTTTGCACAATAAATTGTAGTCAGGTGGTGTACCTAACTATGCACATACCGAATGTCCTGAAGTGGTACGATTAGCAAAAAGTGTTAACTCGGTATTTAACATGAGTTTATACCTTGCAATTGGATGAAAACATGACTTTTTTTGCATATTATGCAATGCTTTCTCAGTTTGAACTGTATTGTCTGTTGAGGTACTGCACATCATATTATTTTATTTTGTCAAACACAATTATTCATGGCCAGAGAGCCAAAAACTATCATGTGTGCAGTGGTGAAGGTGAAGTGACAGCACTGCTGGTTTACATAGCAGAATACTCATTTTAATGTGTAATTTTCTTATTAATGTTTCACTAAAAACGTCTGCATTACTGCTTTTAAGTTGTAGGTAACTGCCATCTGTAACAATGTTAATGCTTCTAGTATTAATGTGTTAATCACTACAATCTTATGCTATGACAAACAGCTTTCTTTCCACAGTTCCATAAGGTTTTAAGCAGTACAATTACAGGAATGAAATAAGCCCCCTACCTTTTTTTTAAATAACTTATTCCCCTTAAGTTAAACACTGACTTGTATTTGTGAAGACCAGATTGTAAGTAACATAAATGTCACACATGAATCACAGCAGGTCAAGGTCAAATATGTCATCACATGTCCTAATGATAGGGTAGGTGATGGTGCAAGGCATTTTGATGAGGGATTGTTACGAAAGTATGAATGGAGTTAATCACAGATGCTTGGTGTGCCACCATACGATGCATAAGTGTGGTCACAGCATTATCCCTACTCTCGACCATTTTTGTGTATTTCTGGAAATCCTCATGTATGCCCTAGAGGACTCTTGACCATTTCCATCTGACTTTCTGATAGTGTTCTAAGCCCTAACAATAGCACAGCACAGTTGCTGCAGGGCAGGAAGTGCTTTATGTGTTTCCGGAGGTAGCTGTGACAAATTCCACCTGAATCCCCTTTATAAAGGTGTCACTGTAGACACTACTACCTCTGAATGTCTACCATCATCCTGAAAGTGAAACAATGAGTAACAAAGTCACACAGGCAAACCGATCAGTAAAAACTAAAAGAAAAATCTAGCCAAGCTAGGATTTCCACTGTGTGAGTCCTTAAAACCTCTTGTATTAAAGGTAACACATGATATAAGCAAATAACCCCTTAAGAACATCATGTGTTTCAGCTATATGGCAGTTCTGAATGCCCATGACTTTCTTCCTTTTTAAGTCTGTTATGGACAAATTCAGGACAATAAAGCCAAATCCCAATAGTTGTGGACATGCATGTTTCAGTCTTCTCATGGCCTCATCAGCACAGCATAGGTTGACTGTTTGACTAACTTTTGGAAACACAGGATTGTCATACCCAGATGATGTCCATAAGCATTAGGCTTTCTGCTATAAGAAGGCTAAAACTTGCATGTCCACAGCTAGAGGGGTTTGGCTTTATTGGCCTGAATATGTCCATAACAGACTTAAAATGGAAAAAAAAAGTCTTGGGCATTCAGAACTGCCTTATAGCTGAAACACCTGATCTCCTTAAGGGGTGATTTGCATATATCACGTTACCTCTAATACAAGAGGTTTTAAGGAACCACACAGTGGAAAATCTAGCTTGGCTAGATTTTCATCCTGAAAGTGTTCATCTGGGTTTGGAGTTATTAGTGTAGAAGTGCATAGATTTTCTCCCAATACAAGTGTAATTATAATTTCAACATGTGCCTGACTTTGCGATGCACTGTCATGTCCTGCAGAGTTACTAACATGTTATGGAGTGTCCTGCAGAGTTACTAACATGTTATGGAGTGTGAGCTCTTGCCATTAAATGTTGTGACTGTTTACCACTTTCCTCAGGCTGTCTTCATAAATATAACGATGTTATCATTATTATCATCATCTTCAACAGACGTTCTGCTACTGATATCCTCCAAATTTATTGGTATAGTGGAACTATTTGTTTCTGCTGCAGACCCTGTAAAAATTATTTTAAAACATTGCTAATAAACAAATAGTATACACTACTGTATGCATATTAAGGAGGTGTGGGGGACATTTACCATGCATACTGCCTTCATTGTCATTCTGTGTAGATGAGGGAGGTTCACCTAGGAATAGTAATTGTCACAAGTTTAATGTAATCAGTACATGTCAGCATTCAGTTCTCTATATAAATATATGTTACTGTTTTTAATCCAACCTTTCTGAGTAGACAAGTGTTGCTGTTGTTGTTACAAACATTGTAATAGCCAGTGTCCACACCACCTCTCATTATTCCAGTGCATGCATCTTCTGTGTCATACTCAACCCCATGGATGGAGAGGAAGCATTCCTCATCTTGTGCAAATGAGATAATTATTGGAGACCCTTCCATACTGATTCGAACAATTTCATTCTGCCTCCTTTTGCTTCTAGCACATCCTACCATATCATTTGCTGTCTTCTTGTGTTGATGTGCAGTTTATTCCACTGACTGCTTTAATGTCCATTACAGCTTGATTCCAGGCATTTGTACTGTCAGCTTGTTTGGGCCTCAGTTTACCAAACAGACATTTGCCATATGTCTTAAGGGCTGCCATGAGGATGCAGTTTTCCTCATGGCTGAATTTGTTCTTTCTCTGCTTGATCCCTTCTTCTGCATCATTACTGCATATAAAAATAAGCCACAGTCATAAACAAAAAAACTTTTGATGTAATCATCAGTCAAACAACACAACAATGAAAGCATTCCTGCCATCCTCATAAAAAAGTAGTTGATACAAACTCCATAATTATATACGCGTGCAAATCTCAGTCCAGCCAAGTAAAGTTGTGCTTTAGTAATGTCTGAGCTATCATAAATACATTCATAAGAGTAAAACAATTAGTTTGTTAATGGATTCAACCTTTCCTTCCCCTACCACTGTCTTGTATTCATGATAGTGTCATTTTTCAGAAATCTCCAAGTAATGACACATGTATGCTGAACTAACAAAATATCCTTACCACTTCTTAATTAATCTAAATGACGCCAAAGTAAATGATTTTCCAAGTGAGCATTACTGATTTCCACTGCTGCTGTAATAATTTTCCATTTACAAATATATACTCTATTGTATCACTAAAACCATTGTACTATGCCCATCATTTGATTAAAATAAAATGTTTATTGAAGTGACCTCACTAATTTTACATCATTTTGAAGTGTTTCATATTAACTTACAAAATTTCTATTATTCTTTCCTTCCTTTAAAATGTCTGTGGTTTCCTTAGCCACTTGCCACCTAACGCAAGTAATCAGAAATTAGTATGGCAGTTTTAAACTTTTTCAAGTAAATTCAGGCTCATTTCCATGTTTGTATGCAAATTACACTAATTTGCATTTACCTCTATGAATAATACGCAAATGTGTGCAGCCACTTTCACATGTAGTTCAGTCTTGACTACTACATGAATGCAGCCTCAGGTTCATGTGAATGTGGTATGAACAGTATTGGAGTCCTCAGTAGTCCCCAGCATGCTGCAGGAATGCTCAGATAGCTTCAGTTATGCTCATAGCTGATTATGTTTTAAAAAAAGAAAAATGGAGTCATATGCATGTGAGTTTGCATAACCATGACATCCAGTATCCCAGTACATCCTACATCATCTGGCACAGCTTATCACATCAAAGCACGCATCATTGACAAGAGTTGTTGCTCAAATACACAGGTATATTTATGTCTGCAAAAACAGGCCCCCCCCGAAAAAACCATGAATACTACTGCTATACTGCATGAGATATGTATATATGACATTCTGATGTAATACTCCAAAAAGGTAAGTAAGGCAATGCACAGCAGCAGCAGCAATTGTAAGTAATACAAAAAAAAATGATGATTACATACTGACTTTTATCCATGATATAAATGAAATGCGAATGTATTCCTCTAAAAATACTTTGAAAAAGCATTTTTAGTAAAACCAAACTTGCCAGTAATAACAGTACCTGGTCTAATGCCCCTGATGAATTATTGGGTTTGGTTAAAGTGATGTCACACCCCAGAGGGAGTGGTTCTAAACCTGTGAACCACAGCCCTGCTCATACTTTCTTCATTCTGGTTCCGGTACTTAGAATGATAGCAGTACCTGGAAAAACACAAGGCTGCACTCCAAGCTGGTCAGATAAGGAGAACAAGATTATGGTCTATCTTCTTAGGTAGTCTTACCTGAATAAGACCCAGGCATGTGTAAAGGGGAGTGAATGAAAGAAAATAGACATCTGGCAGGAGTTTAGAGAATACCTGTTATCCCTGACAGAGATCACGCACTCCAGCCAACAATGTTGTCACAGGTACAATGACCTACCGAAGAGTATACCTGACCATCTGGAAGAGTGAGTTGACCAGATACCAGCAAGAAGGACAGAGTTCTATAGAGTGTAACTTTATTTTTTTCATTTCTTGGGTCATATTAAAGACAAAAATAAATTGTAAGAACGTTGCATAATTGAAGGCATTTGCTAGAAGAAATATGTCACTACAAATATGTATCTACAATATTACTATAATACTGCAATAGAAAGCATAAACATATCTGTACACAGAAATGTATCTGTATACAAATAAGTGAAATATTTATGTGATAACATAATTGTCTGTATAAATGCAAATATAATATATGTATAAGTAAAAAAATATATGCAAGCCTGCATATATATGTCTGTAAATTACAGATATGTATATGCATGAGCACACTTAAACTTATTTTTTCAAGTATATATATGTATGTATGTATGTATGTATGTATGTATACACAAATAAAAAAAATTGCATTGTCACATAATTTTATTTACAGTATTGCATTACCTTAGTTAGTAGCTAAAGTACACGCAGACCACTTTTGTAAAGAAATTATTTTGTTTGTGTAGGCCAGAAAATATTTATTAGCGTAATAATTGTATAAGACAGTCATTCTTCCACAATATTAACTGCACATACAAGATGGCTGAGCTCTCAGTCAGGCACCAAACCTTCATCAGAGTGGAAGTTGGGGGAGGGACTGGAGATTGCAATTATGAAGTGAATGGTCAGCACATAGTGAGAAATAATCAGTTGTATTACTTCTGTATACATTTGTAAACCATCACCTTATATGCTTACAGTTATCTGGTAGAAAACTATCAAAGCGCATATTATTGTACTGAAGTATATGTACAGCATCCATAACTGAGTTTTTTTTTTTTTAAGGTTGAATTGTAAGGAACAGAAAACTTCCTTGAACTGTTAAATTTATTTGGATGTGTACAGCTTTTGCCTGAACACAAATCATAAACTGTTACATGCAAACTATAACATTTTAAAGTAGAATATAGACTAAAAAAGTATTGAAAATATCAGACAACTCCCTTCCACCAAATAGATAAGCTGTGTATGCATATAAAAGTGTAACAAGTTATTTATAACTTGTATTAAATGCAAGTTTGGTAAAGTATGAGAATTCAATACATACTGAGCAAGTACATCAATGAATGAAATCCTTTGCATAGCAATAGTAGTATTATCAGTAATGTTAAGGACAAAGAGGTGAAATACAGATAAGCAGCAATTGTCTTATGACTTCTGTATATAGCTGATGATAAGACAGAATATAACAGGACCTAGCAAAATACGAGAACTAGGAGACTGGTTGCAGCTGCTGGTAATCATGAATAAAGTAGTAAGTACAGCATTCTGTCTTTAACTGATTTTATTACATGTAAGTATTTATAAAGGATGATTTCAATACAATACTGCAAACAAATGTATATCAGGCACACATATGACATATAATTATCATGTATGTTAATATAGTAGACTGCAAAATGTAAACCCCAACAAAACTTGATAGCAGCATACTTATTCTTCCCAAGTGTGCATGAGCACTTCCCATATCATTGATCCCAAGTATACAAAAGCACTTCTCATATCCTTCTTCCGAAATATAAATAAGCACTTCCCATATCATTGATTCCATGTATGCATAAACATTTCCGGTACACTCTGTTTTATTTCAGTAAAGATTTATAAAAATAAAATTGTTTTAATGTAAGAAATGGAATGCTGTGTAAAATTATGTGTGCATTTATTGTATGTATTTTTTTCTTTTGTCTACCCTACTTCTCTATTTTTCTTATATTAATTATGCATTCCTTTGTCCCTTTTCATTTTCTTTATCTCTCATTTCAGTTAATTTTTTATAGATCAAAGTTCCTAAGGAGCAAGCCAGCCAGGTACCTTCCAGGTTAGGAAACATTCACCTTCTGCCCATACAGAGATGTCCTCACAGGATTGGGGTAGTGGCACAAGTCTTGTAGGCACCCTGGCACATGGCAGCCTAGCAAGCCTTACTGAGCAGGGGCTTCCGGACTTGGTTGATGATGTGCTGGAGCAGGTAATAGACAGACAACTTCAACCGATGAAGGCATCTCTTCAGTGGATGGAAGACTTACTGCACCAGTTAGCACTGGCCATTATGCCCCCACAGACCCCTGTACCCTCAACATCAGGATCTTCCACTGCAACACCATCTGGTAGTGGAAACATATGAGGCTTTGTGGGCTGCAGACTCCTGCTGAACACCACTCATCATCACCCATTCTTCCCTTATCCTGTCTCCTAAACCCTTTTACCTACTTCCCACCCACCTTACCCTTTCATAAAAAAATAAATAAATAAATAAATAAATAAAAATAAAATTGAAAAAATAGGGAGGTCTATCCCCCGTGAAAAAATATAGTACCCGTCTTTTCCTACCTCCTCCAGCACAACCATCTTGATATGTTCCTGTTGTATCTTCCCTTTTTCATTCTTTCCTATTTCCCCCTTTTCCATTATTTAAAGCAAACATCAGGGTATCCACATAAGGAAACTTCTATACAAAAGTATAATAAACCTTTTTTTAATTAATAATAACAAAAGCTGCACATTCTGCCACTCACTGTTTCTAGGGGGACTGCACATAGCCGCGTCCATTCGCAACATCTGAATACAGAGCATGTCACACAAAGCCCAAGGCTTTCAGGTGGTACTACATATGTACTTAATGCTTATCTTTAGGTACTTTACAGTGCTGCTGTAAGTGAGCATGTTTCTCATAATGCCTTCACTTTTCCTTAGTCAGTGCAAGGTTTATTAGCATATATGTGTAGTAATATCCTTCTCTGATAACAGCTACAAAGTTATGAAGTCCCAGGCTATGAACTCTACCCATATTTTAAAATCTGAGAATGATTGCTGCTGAGTGTAGAAGATATGGAATGAGGAGAACAAAAATTATATTTTTGCTGAGAATAAATGAAGGTCATGGCCATATAGTTCAACTCATGAGCATCTAGTTGTTTTGATTCAGAAAGGCATGTTAGACAGTCATACTGTACAGTAAGGGATCAGGAGTCAGTGCCTGGAGGTAAGTAAGTAAGTTGTATAACACAGAAAGGCCACTCAAGTGGCACAAATATCATAATGACATACATGACTGAAGTCAGTTAGCAATGTCCTGTCCAGTGCAGGCAAACAGCTGATATCTAGGTGTCATATAGATGTAAATCAAGTCACAGAGCATTAAACATTGGCTCTGCACCATTCTGCAATGATATAGTTATGTTCGACCAGCGCAAACTCTGTAAAAGTAAGATAATGCAATGTTACCTCTTTAGTATGGAGCAATGTATCACCCCTTAGACATACCACTACCATTATTTATTATTATTATTATTATTATTATATTATTATTATTATTGAGGATTATGATTGGTCATTGGTCATAATCCACTTATTATGTGTTTGAACTATGGATGCAAAGAAATTTACCTCTCAAGCAAAGCTTGAGGGATTAATCATGGCATCCACATTGAGAACACATAATTTAAGGTTATGATTGGTGAACCGATCATACTTCTTTGTAGTGCATGAAGCTTTATCTGCCCCGTGTATTACTAGTTGCAGGGGAAAAAAATCACTAAGTGTTTTCCTGGCTTTCAGAGCCACAAAACATTTGGTGCACACTGTCATGAAAGGTAGTGTAATGCAGTCCATTATGTTTACACTCACCTTTCATACCTCTCAACTGTGTAGATTTTCAATGGACGTCCAGATTATTGCTTCATATTTTTGGTCTGTCCCTCATAAAATCTGTGTTTTTTGGACAAACCACTGAGGACTGAAATCACATAATAATGGCACACATTTGAGTTTTAGAGTTTGTATCCTTCAGGAAATAGATATTAACACACCCTGTTATTCTAGCAACTGAGTTTGAGGAAGTTAGAGACACATTAGTGGCATGGACGGCAGGCAGAAACAAATCTTTAATTTCTGCCCCTGTCATTTGCTGGACACTACTGCCAGATTTTACTGCCTGGCACTTGACATGGCCTTAACAGCTTTAGCAGGTGGTGCTTAAAATTTGTTACAGTCAGGTCATGCACTACTCTGGTGCTTAACTGGTTTGTCCTTTTCCGAATATCAGAGAGTAATCACCATGCTCCATGCACTACATTATTATTATTATTATTAGGCATACTGCTACAATTATTATTATTATTAAGCATACCACTAGAATTATTATTATCATTATTGTTATTATTAGGCATGCTGCTACAATTATTGTTATTATTAGGCATACTACTACAATTATTAGTATTATTACTGCTACTGTTACTACAACTGCTAGTTAAGTTTATTTTCCATGGTAGTGCGCTGATTGCCATGGACCATTTTAGGCACACTCTGAGTGAATACAATCACAAAAATGTGAAAACAATATTTACAGAAATGAACAAAAGCAGAATACAATTTTGACATGTATTCCCCTTCAAAAGACAACAAAAGTATTCAACAGTATTTGCATGGTCATTACAAATAAGAGTTAAAGACAGTAGCTTTTACAGTCCACCTACAAAAGAGATCAAACATATTCTACAGTAATAATGAACCATAAAATGTTCTACGTTTAATCACAGGACCATGCTATCCAAGTATGGTTGTATATATGTGAACAGCTCAGGCTGGCTTGGACAAAATAACTCCAGTCAGTAACAGGCACTGAAATGCAAGGTGTATATGTAGCAGGCATACATTAAGGTATAAAAGGCATTAATTAATGTGAGTAAGAGAAAAATGTATATTGTCTGATTTTTCTGTTTTCCATCAGATTATGTAACAGTGATGGTGCTCTACAAAAGTTAGGCAAAACGTTGTGAATAGCAACAAAGTGTACAGAGCCTGTGTGATGCTGCATTTAGCACTGTGACAACAGCTGAGATGTCGTTCAAAATAAGAACACAAAAAATCAAGACGAGATTCAAAACCACAAGATTCAGAAACAGTTACTTTCCACTAGCCATCAGGTTACTGAACTGTAGGAACAGTACCCTTCACACTGGACATTAAGGCAGTAATCCAACAATACTGAAAAGTCTCTATAGTGCAATACATAACAAGGTCTTACCCACACCCAGACAGAAAAGTCAGCAGTAATCAAAAGGAACTGTCTTACTGTGCAATATAAATGTAGGCCTTAAAACAATCACTTAAGTGCAATTTTTCCAGTGAAAAATAGGCTAATAACATAGTAATGAGTGCTAATCTGTTAAATTAGTGCAATAATGCAAGTATTTATTATTGCTGTGTTTGTCTGTGTCTATAGAATCCTGTGTATTATCATCATCATGTCAAATGTAGCCTATGTATTGTATGCAGATTAAGTCTGAAGAAATGTAATTTTGCTCGGTTTGCACTTGTGTGAATCAAAGTGACAATAAAGTTTACTTTGACTTTGATTCCATATCATCCAAATGTAAAGGTAAACGTCACGCAGTATGATAAACATGCAATAACTGCAGCATGCAATGATGTTACATAGATGCAGTAACAGCAAGGAAGCGAAAAGAAAGGGAAATGCACATGCTAGCACACTTGTCCTAAAACAAATTACTGCTCCTAAAAACAGTAAAACCTTATTTGCCTATTTGCTGTCTACTGTGTTCAAAGTTAGCACTTAAACCACAAGGTCTATCAGTTCACATATGAAAGAGGAAGGAAGGAATGAATAAAGGAAGGTTAGCTTGAATGAAGCACTGAAGGAGTTCTGGTGGTTGTCATCAATTCCTATCACCTATATGCTGGTTAAAAAGCCACAGATATTCAGTGGTATTAGATACTGACCAGATAATTAACATAACTGGTAAGGACAGTGTCATACATGTCAGTATCAGTGGTGCAACAGCTTCTGTGATCACTTTTAACAACAGCGAACTCAAAAGGCTGCAATTTGCATCCATAGGCTAGGCTTTTGGTGTCATATTCCAGTAATGACTCTGTAATTCACCAAGTGATAGGCACTATACTTGCAAGGTGCTTCACTTCAACAAGGAAATTAGTCGCCAGTCTTAAGTTTGATGTTTCAGGTTGTCATAAACTGCCAGTTAACACATGACAATGAAAAATAGAGGTGTAACCCTGCACACTGACCACATTTTCCCATTTGTTTTTGATCTGCCATTTGAAACAGCTATCATAAGCTATCAAGAAGTAGCAAACTCAATAAAATAAAATACATTCATAGGATTACAAATTTACTGTTTGACTGTTTCAATAGGAACATGAAATGCCTATACAGAATGGAGTTTTAAAGTTCATCCACTGATTACTTCTGCTTAGACTCCAGATGTACAAAAAAAAAAAAAAAAAAAAAAAAAAAGCAAACTATTTTGTCCTAAGACCATGTGAACATTCAAGTAAACCTGAAGAAACATGGGGAGATGATTAAACATTTAATAATTACTCTCAGAAATTATACACATTTAGAGGTTTGATCTACGATCTTAAAGAAAAAGTTAGAGTTTGCATATCCATAATACACATTCAAAAACATTCCTACTCTGTGTTTTTGTTTATCCACTCAGTGGTTAGTATTTGCTGTACCAAGAAGGATTCATTTCATGAGACACATTCCTAAACAAATAGATGGGTGGTTTGTCACTGGGTTGTAGTCCATGCGGTCTTTTTTTTATTTATTTGACATGACAACGATATGCCTGTGTAGTCTGCAGTACTTCCTAATATCCTAAACTGCCCACTGCCAGTCATACCTCTCCTGTTTGGTATCTACTTCTCTGAAGTACAGATTAACACAGAAGGCCTCTGGCTAACGAAGTTCGCAGATTACTGCAAACTAGGAGCCATAGTCGAGTCCCCAAATGATGTGGACATCCTACAGAAGGGCCTCACTGAGAAAGATGCCTGGTGTCAGAGGCATGGCCTCAAGCTCAATGCCAAAAAGTGCATTGTCATCCCCTTTGGTAAAAACTCTGTATCCATGAACTACCACATAAACGGCAGTCTACTTAATGAAGAATGTGTGATAAGAGAACTTGGGACCCAGGTGGACAGTAGGCTCTCCTTTGATAATCACATCCCCACAGTAGTCAGGAAGTCCTTCTACGTGGCACACCTCATCACAAAAGGGTTCTCATCCAGGAAAAAAGAGGTCATTGTTCCCCTCTACTTGGCACTCATTAGACCCATTATAGAGTACAATGCCCCTTTTGGAATGTACCTCACAAGACATCTGCAGCAGCTGGAAAGGCCACAGAAGTACCTCACAAAGAGGATTACTGGCCTCAAACAGATGCCCTACACTGACTGTCTCAAAAAACTCCAGCTTTACTCTGTAGCATATTGCTTACTCCGAGGAGATCTCTGCCTAACATATAAAGCTATAAAGCCAGAGCTGTTGGACACGCTACACCTAAAGAAATCCCAATCCCTCCGAGCTACATGCTCTAAGGACCTAAACCTTGTCATCACAATAAACAGGACATGCTGGAGGGATAGATTCCTGTCCCAGAGACTTCCTGTATTCTGGAACAATCTACCCATCTATGTCAAGCGAAGTTCCTCATTAGCACTCTTCAAGAAAAATCTTGATGAGTGGATGGGAAATAGGAAATACACCCCGGGGATCACTTCTGTGGCTCTGCTCGACAGGGGCACAGGAAATTAACTTTCTTGGGTGGCGTAAGCCAGGGAACCTTGTTGGCTAGGCTTACTTGGGCCCTTGGGCTGATAGCCTAGTACCTACCTATGAACCTATGAACCTCTTAGTACAAGAAATCTTGACAGAGCCAGACATAATGGAGGGACAAAGGCCCAAAAAGAGAGACAGATTTTAAATATTGTTCTTGTAAACTTATAAAGTAGCTGGAATAACAGCATTTATGTTAGCATGTATTTTCTGAAAGATATGAAGTCTGAAACTCAAATGTATGTCATTATTTAGTGACATCAATCCTTAGATCATCCCAGAGATTTCCCTGAAAACCACAGTTTTTATGAGAACAGACCAAAAATTCGAGGCAAAATCTGGACATTCTGCAAAAATCTGAACAGTTGAGAGGTATGCTGCCAATTCTACTGGACAAACAGCTAGACAGACAGCTGGCATTTGCCCTTCCAAGCTTTGATGACAACTGTACCTCCTACCCTTACAGTTTGCTTGTATATTCACCTGTCAAATACAAAAGAAACTGAAGCTCCATACTACCCCATAGTGGTAATGTTCTGCTAGTTCTCTGTTTCTGACTGTTAACACATGATAAAGATACTAAGAAATCTAACAACCATGTCTTTTATAGCATTAATCATGATTGATTGCACCTAGTGGTCTGCACAACTCTGGTGTATGTATATATATATATATATATATATATACATATATATATATATTCAGGGATAAAACTGATCATTGGGAAGTAGTTCAAAAATCCTTACATCATCATGAAATAATGCATCATGTATGACAATAGCAAACACAAATTATCATCTCTCTGAGCATGTGTACACAAGAAGCTAGCTGGAGGTGATAGTGCTTCTGTTATATCTGTTTCGCTATCCAGAAACACCCAGAACAAATGTATCTTAGCATATCATGGAATGGACAGCTTGTTTAACATCTCATTACAACTGACTCATAGTCAAGCATATTATTCAGTATAGAATCTTCAAAGCAATGGCAAAGCAAAGCAGAGAGCACAAACTGCTGTCATTGTGAAATCGTTGTGAAATCAGTAAAACAATTACAGGCTTATCATTAAACTACTAGTTACTCTGTAGACAGCTGTAGATGTATGTCAGGAATGTTGAAATTAGTAAGCTCACTGGACCTGAATGGATGTCAGTTCAGCACAAATTCTATACCCCTGTACCTGTGCACAGAACAGCATTGTAGCTATCTGCCCACTCATATGGCTGTGCAGTGTGTCTTGTGTTCTACACACCACCTACAGTTAATAGCTTGTGACCACTGTGGAACAATCGAAATCTGAATGCTATCAGTTTTCACCTGCATGCTGCAATGCTCTGAGCACGTCATTTGACTTTCCTTTTCTGTGGCACTCCATGGTAAAGGTATTTAAACATTCCACTGAAAGCATTCATTTATCAAAACTGCCAGCAACAGCAAACAAACAAACAAATGTACAGAGAATGGAGGAGTGTCCATGTGATGTGCAGCCTTATGAAGGGCTACTTAACTGCATTAGCTAGTAGCAAGAACGTAATTTACTAAATGAATGTATGCTATACGTAACTTGCCTTAAGATGCCAGGATTAAAAGCCTTAAACATTTTCTCAATATTTTATGGACAGCTGATCCTAATGTATAAAATTTGATACAGAATTTTTTAACCTCCTCAGTGTCTGCATTTCTGAGAAAACCTACTCCATAGACTTCCCTTCAGAAATCGTCTGGTTCTAAAACCTGAGATTAGTCTGCAAGTCTTTGGACTAAATTTCAATGTCCTCCTCTCTTTTTAGTTGCTATGACTACCTATTGGGAGTAATTATCTTCTCCAACATCTATTGCAGTGTCTGTCAAGCTCCCTTCTTATAGATAAACTCAAGAGTCCTCAGTATCAGCTGGCTGATCCTTGCAATGTCACAACCCCAAAAGGTTTCAAACATATGTTTTTACCCTAGCCAATTTTTTCTTTCTCTTAACCAAGATGCTACAGTTTAGACACATATGAAGATATATAGTGCTCAGGTTTGACCACAAATGCAATGCCAACTTTTAAAAGCTGGTATTACCTTAAGGAGCAATTGTGATTGGCTGATCATGCCCAGCAACACTTTGCTCCCAGGGCAGTTGTCCCCTTTGCCCCAGCCTAGCTATGCTACTGTCCACAGCTATCCATTCTTGGACTACTGCTATTCAACATATCCACTAATAAATTCCATAACACAACTAGCCTAGTCACCATCATGCAATACACAGATAACTCTGTCCTCATCTGCTCTGCTAGAGCCCTTTCCAAACTCTAGAAAATCACCCAGCTATCTTTCTCTGCCATAGAATCCTGGTTAGCCACCTCACACCTGTTCCTGAATTCAAATAAAACTAAGCTAATGCTCTTCAGTTCCAAAAAAATATGCTGAACTAAAATCATATATTCAATTGAACAATAACACCAAAATTGAAACACTCCCTAAAACCAAATTATTAGGTGCCCTAATTAACAGCAAATTAAAATTCTATGAGCATTTGTTTCAAGTCAACAGAAGAAATCACATGAAACTAGGCTCCCCCTATAGGGCCAAGCCATAATCTTACCAGCAGTACCAGACAACATATCCTAGAAACTTATTTACTCCCATCCCCTCTGTATGCTTAACCAGTCTTACTAACCTGAACAACACTAATACGTTAAAAGTAGAGACATGTTACAATAAAATAGCCAAATGTTCCTCTAATACTCCATACAAAGCCATCACTGCAATGTATTAAAAGAACTAAACTGACTAGAGCTACCAAATTATTTATCTTATTCCCAACTAGTCACTGCTTACAGACTAATTTATATGTCAGATAAATGCCCTACTCTTCACAATACACTACTGTACTATATCTGTGCCAGAGATCTGACATCTAGTAACAAATCTCTCTTGCTTACAATCAATCCAACAACAAAGCAGGGGACTACTCTTTATTCTCTAGCTCTGTCTAAAAACTTTGGAACTCCATCGCTCTTGCAATCAAGCTAGCAATTGAATTAATAACTTTCAAAACCCAAATGAAACAACACATAAACAATAACTGGTTCTGCTCATGTACAACACTTGGCTGGCCAGCCCACACAAATTTTCTAAGTAAAGCAGTACTCCCTTAGAATGTTTTAAAAGTCCCTACAAGCACTGATTACCTCTATCACCTACTTCCCCCCTCCCCCATACCGTATCCTTTTTCTCCTTCTCCAGACACCATTAGGTATCATCTTTACCCTTTCTCCAACCTTTGCAACTATGACTATAATTCTATGCTACCGTAACAATTCAATTACTTTCTCTCATCTATCTGACTTAACTACCATCTCTGTACATTTAATTCATTTATTCCAAGTAAAGATATACTACAGAAATAGTTCTACTGTCTTATTATCAGTACACCAGATCACAAATAAAATTAAGATTACTGTATGATACTTCCACAAAACACTCTTCAGATATAATTGGAAGTTTCTTTGACTAACTACTACTTACTCAACTGCTTATGGTGTTCTATGAGTACAATTACATACATTTCTCCTGTATCATGTAAACTCTTCCCAGCTTAAGTCAATAAGTATAACATGTCTTGTGATACTAATGAATGTAACACACATACTCTAATGTGAGAATCTTGCTCTCTAGTTTTTATTTTTTTATGACGGCAACATATGTAATGTGGAATTTTTCCTCACCAGGTCTCCACTAAAAAAAAGGTCTTGCCCAGTCAGATTTTCCCAATCAACAAAATCAAACAAATAAAGAATCTCCTGTCTAACTGTATTGAACTTCTTTCATTTAATCTGACCAGAGGAATGTTATAAGTTTATGATGTCTTATTTTTTTATTTGTTCCTTTTTCTTTTTCTTGTCCCTTTATCTCATGTTATCAACTTTGCTCTAGTTTGTTGTTTCTTGGACATTTGTTGTTACTATTGTTAGTCATGGCTAAAATCAGGAAGAGCAACTCCCATAATGGCAAGAGCTCTTTAATCAGACTAAACAGGAAATTAAGAGGGCTAATTAAGTCCAACAAGGCCAATTAAAAGGTCAAGAGAGCCTCATAGGCTAAAGACATCTACAAGGCCTTCAATAGCTATGTACATAACCTCAGGCAGAACAGAGCAGTGCAGAAGTGTGTCAGGCTAGTGGTCAATGCTGCCACCTTCCCTGAGCAGTGCGACATACCAAATCTGCTGGTTGACAAATTTAGCTCAAATGTCGGCCCCCATTTCTCCACCTCCTCCCATGAAATACCTACTAGTATAGCGCTCCCAACTCTTAGCAGGGAGCAGGTCCTGGCAGTGCTTGCTAAAGCCAAAATTCCAGGCCAGGATGCCTCCTAAATAGATTCAAACATGACCCATCAGGACTACTTGAGTCACATTTCAACTATAGCCTCAAAACAGGCTTTGTACCACAAGAAATCAAAGACTGCAACCTTTATCCCACTTCAAAAGAGTGGACCATAAACTGACCCTGGAAACTAGAGCTCCATTAGTCTAAGTAATCTAATATACAAAGCCATGGAATGATTTATCATGGAAATGATCAACAAAGACATAGGCAACCTTCAGACACTGGACCCAACCCAGTCTGGCTTTGTCAAGGGGAGGTTATGTTAGTAATTGGTTAAGAAAAACATTCTATAAATGAAATGTTTCAAAAATCAGTGTGTGTTTGAAAAATACACTTATTTCTCATACATCCCAAGAAGCCTGAATCACAGTATTCCTTCTTTACAATCCCTAAATCAAAACTCCACTTCACAGCTTTTCCATACTAAGTCCCGAACCCAGGGAATCTATTCCCTCCCAGATCAAAGACACATCTTTCTACCCAAAATTACACACACAGCTAAAGGCCCACCTCCACAAACTTGCCAAATGCCAATGCCACCCTTTTGACCATATCACCTAAGCTCTCCTTTCTGTCTCTTACCTAACCATGCCCACATTCTTTTACCCTTTCTCCACCATCACCTTTATAACATTCATAATCAGTTGAATCCATTCATCTTTATGCCTCTAACACTACTCATTGAAGTTGTTAAGAAAGTTTTAATGTTACAAATACGTGTATATAATTGCTGTGTATACTCCTTACTAATTTGTTTACTTGTTAATAATTGTACATTATTACCATACCTTACCTCTGTGATCTTCTTTGTTTTTAAGCAAATCTCATTTATTTGTATCTTCTTGTTTTCTTTCCAGTCTGGGACTGAAATTTGTCATTTGTGATGAGTTCTCTACCCTGGGTAACACATTTTAAATAAAGTGAAATGAGCAAAATTCATGATATGAGAGTTTATAGACAGAAGAAAGTCAGCCATAAAAGAAAATAAAATCTGACTTTTTCAGTTAAGACTAGAGCAATCTCCTATAAGCAGAAGCTAGTATAGAAAGGTTTGACATAATCTAGAAATATATTGGCTCTAGCAATTCTCTACAAGCCTGAGTTTACATCATTGGACAAAGTGGCAGACAGGTGAGGCGGTTGTAATATTATAACTAAGTGTGAGTAACTATTTAGAATCCCTACATCAGTGTAGTTTAGAATGGAAGTGGAAAAATAGCCACCTGAAAATATTTTTGATGGTCAAAGACATCACATTCTTAACATACTTGATCAGGTGTGCGTGAGAAATCTAAACACACTGAGGTTACCCATTACATCAATAACTGCACCTCCTTCCTGAAATTTACCATTTTCATTAGCTTGGAGTCAGTGTACTTCTTTGGTATGTCTGTCAGTATTGATAAAGACAGAGGAAAATGAATTAGTAACATATACAGAAAACCAACAAGAGTGAACTACTTACTTCACAGAGACAGTACGCATCCAGTAAAAACTAAGCACAATGTAATAAAATCACAAGGCTACAGATTAGCTAACATTACCACAGATGTGGCCCCTTTTCTAAAAATATGAATGATCTTGAAATTTATTTCTTGACCAGAGGATATGAATCAAACATCCTGGATCCCATTAGAGAGTCTAAAACTAAGAATGACCCCTATGTGGAATAGGCCTTTTGGTACAATTATGCAACGAAGGCACCCTAACACAAAAGAAGAGAAACATAAGGAGAGTTGCATTCTAACTTACACCTGGGATTTCAATACAATTAAAGCCATTATTAAGGATAACTGGGCCATCCTTACTGACAGTCAGCCACTTGTAACGGTTTTAGGAGATCGCCCTACTTTTGGATATAAAAAGAGTAGAAGCATAATAGCTATGTGAAAAAGAAAATAAGGAACGCAAAGATGACATGAGGACTAAAATCTGTGGGTCACCTAACTACACTTACTGTGAGTAGAACACAAAGATGATATGAGCACTAAAATATGTGGGTCACCTAACTACACTTTCTGTGAGCACTTGTTGGAGTGTAACTCATTTGAGTGCCCATATCTTAAAAAAGATGGTAAAATCTTCAGCAGGTGGGAACTGTAATACTGAAAAAGTTGTATATATGGCCATGTGCAATGACTGCCCTGCATTTTATGTGGGTAAGACTATGAATAAACTGAAAAGGAAGATTTCAGGTTGTCTTTCTGACATCAGATGTAAATGCCAGAGGAACAGCTTATCTAAACACTTATTAAAACACCCCAGACATTCTGGTTTTAAATTTATCATTCTGGACTGTATGGAGGTGGATGAGCTTGAAGGGGACGTCAATGGTGTTTTGGAGAAAAAAAGAATTATGTGGCAGTTGAAATTACATGTACTCAGAAAACCAGGCCTTAACTATTATTGCTTTATTAAGTATGTATGGAATTGGAATTTATGTAAGCTGCCACACAATCTGTAAAGGTTTTTTAGGGAATGTTTTGAGAAAATATTTTAGTACTAAAAATATCCTAAATAATAATAAAAATTATGTGTAGAATGTGTATAAATGTATACATGTTTAGTTATTCTAAGTTCAATTCTCATTTGATTAGATTTATTGCTTTACACCAGAGATTTAAACAATAAATTCAAAACACACATTTTTCATGCTGCTATTACTGTGTATAATTGATATAATTCCCCCAATTACCATACTGGTGGACATTCATTCATACACCTGTACACTTTTGTACATTACTAGTTTATTTCATCCACTGTTTTCTATCTTTTTTGTATGTTTTTTCTACTAGTTTTCATTGAATAAACATGTGTTGGGGCTGTAAACATGAAAAGTGAGCTGTTAATTACTTATTTTTTAAGCACACTAATATGCATGAATGGATATATACTATATGATATTATTGGACAGATGTATTTTTATATTTGTAATGTTCTAGTTAGATTATGTTTATGGTTAGATAGCTATGTGTTTTTTCTTTATTTTATTTCTTGTCACAGACCTGATGAAGCCTTAATTGCATTAGGTAGAAGAAAGCAATTTTAGTTAAAAGTCTTTTTATGTGTATTTTATGCTTTACCTAATACCTGACTTTGGAATACGGGTTGCAAATAGGTAATGTTTTCCTTAACTAGGATTTAGTTTGATCAAATCAGTAGTCGTGTGTGGGGGTGGATACTTGTTCTAAAATGCACTTTTATGGCCATGTTTATATTGATTGCCATGAATAGGCTGGTTTAAAGTTAAACAATACATACATTTTCCACACCTACTTTTAAATATATAAAAGCTGATATGTTTAACATTGTTAAAATATTTCTGATTTTTTGTTACTGAGGATCACTTGTCTGTGACAAATAAAGGCTTGTTGCTTTGGAACACTACCTGGGTTTTATGATTTTTTGGAAATGATTGTGACTGACGTCATTAATGAAGTTTTAAGACCACTAGTGTCTTTGTTTTTTTTTTCGTTTTTTTTTTTTTTTGCCCTCAGCACCCATGGTGGTGAAGTTGGAACTAGACCGAGTCCTGTGTCTGGTAAAAAAATGCACTAAAACGAAGATAAATTTCACTAAGAATGAACTTTGTGACACAAAAGCATTCAAAAAGAATTAAAAGGAAAACAGCAGCAACTCTTGTATTATTTAGCGATTTTGTCTTCTTTAATATCAAGACTTCTTCAGAATGACATGTTCATTTTTTAAAAATTCCATACTACTTGTTTGCTTGGGATGCAAAGGGTTCAATCCAGTAGTTTATTCCTCTTTCCATTCCAAGCAAACTGGTTCATGTTTTTTTTTTCATATCTACTCATAACAGAGTTGTGAGGATGGGAATAAGAGGACTCATAGTAAAGGCCATGGAGATATGTCATACTTAAAGCACTAACTGTTCACACAATTGATAAATGTAGATTCTTACACTTCTGCTTTGGTATAAACAATTTATCAAAAAAGGTTTGGAGGATGATTGTCACATGGTTTATATGGATTAATAAAGACACAAATCTAAAGATTTAGGGGTTGATTAGCATCACAGATATGGCGGGCTGTCATAAAGTGGTTGACTTGATTGTGGGAAGAGGTATGTTTTACCTGCATTAATTGTAGCAGCATCATTTCTAAACTCCACAATAATAGGTAGCTTTTTCTGTGGATTTGAAATAAGCAGGTAACAGTCATTCACAAATATTAATAGCATAACTTTGTCACTCATGTGTTGCCTGTCGGTGATATCTGGATCACTATTAATGGCACATGATAAAAATTCAATGACAAGTAAAAATTAATGTAGGGAAGAGACAGTTTTTCAGTCTAGGGCCATTCATCAGTGGAAATTTTACCACAATCTCATTATTAGTGAAAACATTTACTAGTGGGCCACTATAAAGAACACATAGATTATTTATTACAGGTTGTAGAGGACCAAATGCAATCAGAGCTTTTCCCCAAGTAATGCAGAAAAACGAAATCAAAACTCCTCAAGAAATTCTGAGGACAGTAACAAAAACATTTGTGCTCATTATGGTGAGATTTGAGATAACCTGAACTGGAATGTCTTATAACAAAGCTTACTTGATGAGTGTCACTCAGATGGGGTAAGACAGGGTGTAACTAGATGCCTGGATTTTTGTATATATTTTAACTTCATTGTTGATTAAGAAAAAAGGATGCCAATTGTTGAATTTAGAGAGATCTTTCCCCAGTTTTGGAAGAATCATGACTAGAGATTCTTTCTAAGACTGTGTAGATAGTTAGAGACACCTTGATAAACAGCTCTACTAACGGCATTGTGAATAGCAGAATACGGAGTTTGCTGTCAACCCATGTGGTCAGGGGAACCTACCAATCAGCATTGATTTAACTGATGACTAAGGAGTTTGCTGTCAACTCATCTGGTCAAGGGGACCTACCAATCAGCATTGATTTAACTGCTGAGTATATTTCCTCCTCAGAGATGGGATGAACCAAGATACTACTGCATTATCCTACACTCCAATGAGTGAATTTTATTTAAGCAGGTTTACTGTGATTTGTTTTTATCATGATTCATTGAAACCACATTGACTTACATTTAAAACTGGCAGTAAACTGCAGTGTTTTTTCCTTCCCCACAGTTGTATGACCATGGAATATATAAATAAGGAACTATGGATAGCCAGTTTCCCACATAGGGGATGTATCAGGGGAGGTTTCTGTGATTTTTTAGTATTTTCAAGCTATGTTTCATGATATAAAAATGCTGGTGAAACATAACTCATTACACAATCTCCCCATGGGAAATATGCACATTTCCTAAATGTACATATTTCACATTGGTCTCTGTCAATTTAGATTTACAGTATTACAAGTGGTGAAGTCTCTGGTTTGCTAGGATCCTTTTGATGTTTTGCCTATGAGTTTTTTTCTGTGTGACCTTTTTTCTTGCTACTTTGTTCATTTTTTTTGGACATTTTGTAGACTAATGTTATGGACATAAGACTTTGGTTAAAGCTGAGGGTTTTGAAAAATGACAATGATTTTAACTTGGGGTTGGTTTTATTGGGCTGACTACCTTAAAAAAGGTACATACAAAGTTTAAAAATCAGGGGAATTCAGAAAACTTGTGCCTTATATGTCCTTAAGGGGTACTTTGCATGTTTACCATGGGCCTCTTTTATATTTCTAAGCCAGGTGTTCTTTCTCCATGGCCATTTTGCTTCCTGTTTTGTGTATTATAGAAAAAGCAGAGCAAGTCTGCACTGCCTTGTTACCCATGTATGTATATGTAGCTGGGTCTCTCCTACCAGTTTTGGCAAGTACTTTTCAAGCTTGTCTGCCAAAATCCTTGAAAAAAAATTATTTACTAAGGACAAAATTGAAATGGACCTATAGTTTCCTGGATGATTACTATCTCTACCTGTCTTAAGTAATGAAACAATGAACACCAACCACATAGTATATGACATTTACCCTTTCTTGGCCATGTATTTATACAAGAGCAACAGCCATGCCCCTAGTTCAAATTAGGGCTTGCCATAAAACCCTGCGGATACATTTTCAGATTCCTGCCTTGTTTTAAAGAGTCTCTACTCTGAATTATGTCTTCTAACTTTACTGGCTTATTCACCCTATCAAGATATTGTGGGAACACTTGAGGATAAACAACTTTGGTAAAGCAAGAGGAATGTTTACTATATTGTTCCCCCTTATTATCTGTATTCTATTTTTTTTTATAAAACTCTGTCATAACTCTATTTATAAATGTTGGTAAGTATTCTACCAATCCATTATCATCTGAGAAATAGATGATGATCACACCATACCTGAGACACTGAGCTATTCATTTTGGGGACTTAAGATACTAGGTTTAAAAACATTCTCATAATCTTTCCAACAAGGAGCAAAATTTTGTGCTCATAATCTTTCCAACAAGGAGCAAAATTTTGTGCTGAAGCATGTAATATACTCATTAACAGAGTTTGCCCTGTATATGCATTTATGTTATATTGATCATTTTTTTAAATTCCTTGTCACCTTACCTATTTCAGTCTCCATTGTTGTAATTTTGGTCTTGGTCTAATTCACTTTCTCTTTCTCCCTTTTTTGATCTGAAATTTAAATGTTTCTGTTTTCTCAACCATGATACATCTAGTTCATGAAATCAAGATTTTCCTCCTAATTTGCCATATTCAATCCCATATGAACACCCTGTCTTCCCTCTAGCAAGTATAAAAGGATCAAGTCTTCAGCTTCCAGTCAGATTATACTATATCAGTCTCAACAGCTCTCCCTTAACTAAGATTAATAACACTGGTGGAAAAATCTCTGCTCCCTTGTTCCCTTAATTTGGCCAAAGAGACCTGAACTAATGTGAAAACAGTCTATGTGATTAGGCCCTCCAGTTGCAAAAGCAAGGTACATGAAGTCCTGCTTGGTTGGGTTCTTCATTTGTCAAGAATATTGTGGATAAAATTCTTTTTGTGTTTTAAAAAAAAAAAATTAACCCCACCCCCACCCCACCCCCGCTTACCTAATAGCCGAGAATCTGCTGCCTTTGCTTCAGTAGCTCTTAACTTAGTGTCCCTGCTGTTACCTTTTGGGACTAAGACTATCTTGACCATTGGTGGGTTAAGAAGGTGAAGTGGAAAAATAGAGCAGAGCTACCCTCTCATGTTGAATTTTGCTGTCATTCTGTCCTGCTTTTATGACACTTCTCCATTATCAGGTGAGTGCTGGATTGTAGACAGAAATACTACCCCTTCCTTCATGAATTAGTGAGCTGACAAAATGCCCCACCTTCTCACCCCTCCCTTAGCTCACCCAGCACCTGTGGGGTTAAATGACCAGAGATCATTTGGGTCAAAGTTAGAACTCCAAGTGAAGTGAGGAATTAGGCAATGTATGTAATGTTTGAGTAAATAATTGTTAAAAAGAAACAAAACATACCTGTAATGTATGCTACATGAATATAATACATATTAACATGCTTTGTTTTCTTTTCTATTAACAACATGTGCCTATGCCCTCTGATAATTTAATTATGGTGTTTAAAAAGAAAAAAAGGCAGAGCTCCATCCCTCTCTGCCACAGAGACTAGTGTTGTATTTTGAAACGTCTGATCCTATGTTTCCACAAAAGCAAGGTTTCTGTTGATATTTTGTTTAGGAATGGATTGAGAACGGCATTTAAATTCCCACAAACATTAACTGGATTCTTTTTTCCCTCAAAATATTCAGAGCTTTTCTAAAGTCTGTAAAAATCATTAAATTGTGGTGAGATAGGGAATTACATCACTGCATCACAGGTACCAGTATGACAAGGCGTTCCCAACAAATGTTTGAGAAGAGAGAGACCGGGAGTTCACAAGAAGACACTGAGAAGCAAGAGAAGAGGACTGCACAAGAGAAGTCTGAGAAGCAAGAGACCAGGACTGCACAAGAGAAGTCTGAGAAGCAAGAGACCAGGAGTGTGCAAGAGAAGTCTGAGAAGCGAGAGACCAGGAGTGCACAAGAAAAGACTGAGAAGTGAGAGACCAGGATTGCACAAGAGAAGTCTGAGAAACAAGAGACCAGGAGTGCACAAGAGAAGTCTGAGAAGCGAGAGACCAGGAGTGCACAAGAGAAGTCTTAGAAGCAAGAGACCAAGACTGCACAAGAGAAGTCTGAGAAGCAAGAGACCAGGAGTGCACAAGAAAAGTCTCAGAAGCGAGAGACCAGGAGTGCACAAGAGAAGTTTAAGAAGCAAAGACCAGGAGTGCACAAGAGAAGTCTGAGAAGCAAGAGACCAGGAGTGCACAAGAAAAGACTGAGTCTCCAAAAAGAGAGACAAGGGGTATGCGTAAAATGGCTGAGAAGAGAGAGAAGAGGGGCTCGCAAGAGATGGCTGAGAAGAGAGAGACAAGGGATGCACAGGAGATGGTGGAAATGAGAAACACAAGGAGTGCACAGGAGATGGTGGAAATGAGAAACACGATGAGTGCACAAATGATGTCTGAACAGAGAGAGGCAAGGTGTGCAGAAGAAGTCATGGAGAAAAGAGACTTGAGAAGTGTGCAAGAAAAGGTGAAGAAAAGTGCACAGAAGTCTGAGAAGAGAGATGGGGAAATTTCACCATTACATGCTGATACAAAAGATGAAGTCGGTCTAGCAGAAAGTACTGAGAAAGGAGGTGAGGCAATCCCATCACAAAGGGTGGAGAAGAGTGACAAAAATTTCCTTCCAGAAAAGGATGAAAATAGAGATGAGAAAAGTCCACAAGAGCAGGTAACAACAGCAAAACAGAAGTGGACAGTAAAATGGTCATACAGGAATCCACAAGATCAGACAGAGAAGATGGAGGAGTGAAGCAAGACAAAGAACCTAAGGAAATAGGAGGAAGAAGGATAAAGAAGATGGGTCCAAGAGTGATGAATGTCAGTCAGAACTAGAAAACTGGACTGGCGATAAGAATAAACACAGTGATGTGAAGATTCCCAAGAAAAGACAACAAATATCAATCATCTGGGAGTGGATAGTGAAACTGTCAAAGAAGCAGTATCAACAATAGGACAAATGCAAGAAACCAAAGGAAAGCAAACCGAAAATGGAAAATAAAAAAAAATGTTTCACAAAGTGAAAAATCTGTATGTAAAGAATAGGACAGCACTAAACAAGATTAAAATGTGACAAGAGAAGTGAAAAGTCCTCAAGAAAAATGTAGTGAAGTAAAGCCAAAAATTAGTAGTTCTCAAGAAAATGGTACTGAAGTAAAGTGAAAAAGTGGAAGAATTTCCTTCAACTCTTTAACAGGAACATTGGAGTTCAGGAAGCGGAGGATAAAATTTCCCACAGAGCCAGTGCAGCTGAAGTGTCTAAGGCATGAAAAAACAAATATGTCAGCTGTAACAACACAGAGCAGTGAACTTGAGCAGAACAGGAAGTAGTCATCACAGATGCCTGAGTTCATAGGTGTGTACTAGGCTAATGGCCCTGGGGCCTTTACAAGCCTAGCCATAAGATTACCCTGGCATCATGCCACCCGACCTTAGTTCCCAGTCCCTCTGTTGAGTAGAGCCACTGTAATTATCACTGGAATGACTTATCTATTTCCCATCCACTCATCAAGATTCCTGTTGAAGAGGGTCAGCGAGGTGCACTGCTTGACATGTATGGGAAGTCTATTTCATAACATGGGCAGTCTCTGGGTTATGAACCTGTCCCTCCAGTATGTTCTGTGGATTGTGGTAATGAGGTCGAGGTCTCATTACCACAAAGTGTGGTGCGGAGGGATTGGGATTTCTTTAGATGTAGCATTTCTAACAGAGCTGGGTCAGACATAGCTTTGTAAGTCAAGCAGAGATTGCCTGTAAGTAGGCGATACGAGACTGAGAATAGTTGGAGTTTTTTGAGACTGTCCATATAGGACAAGTGTTTAAGGCCTAGGATCCTCTATGTGAGGTACTTTTGCAGCCTCTCCAGTTGTTGCAGGTGTCAAGTGAGGTACATGCCAAATGGGGCACTGTACTCAATGACTGACCTAATAATGGAAGAGTAGAGGGAGACAATGACCTCTTTCTTCCTGGGTACAAAACCCTTATTAATGAGATGTGCCACATAGAAGGACTTTCTGACCACAATGGCAATGTGGTGATCAAAAGAGAGGTTGTTGTCAACCTATGTTCCCAAATCTCTTATAACGCCTTCTGTGTTCAGTGGATTACCATCAATGTGATAATTCATGGGAACTGGGTTTTTCCCCAAAGGGAATAATGACACATCTTTTGGCATTGAGCTTAAGACCATGGTTCTGACACCAGTCGTTGGTCTCAGTGAGGCCATTCAGTAGGATGTCAACATCACTTTGGGAGTTAATAACAGCTCCCAACTTGCAATCATCTGTGAACTTTGTCAGCCAGAGTCCCTTTGTGTTGGCCTGGACTTCAGAGAAGTAGATACCAAACAGGAAAGGACCCAGGACCAAACCCTGTGAGACTCCACTCATGACAAATCGGTAGTCTGACTTGGAGTCAGCTACTTTCACACTGTGGGTTCTATTTGTGAGCCAGTTTGCAACCCACCTAGTGATATAGAGGTTGATGCCTAGCTTAGTGAGTTTTTCTATGATTCTTGAGTGGGGAATGGTATCAAAGGCCTTGGCCAGATCAAGGTAGGCTGTATAAACCACCTTGCCTTCATCCACAGCTCTGGTGACTGACTCAAAGAAGTTGACCTAGTTGAGCAGGCATGATCTACCCTTCACAAAACCAAACCGTGTGGGATCCAGAGTTTGGAGATTCCCTATATCCTTATTTATTAGGTCCATGATGATGCATTCCATAGCTTTGCATATCAGATTCATCAGGCTAATGGGGTGATAGTTCCCAGTGTCTGTAGTTGCTCCTCTTTTGTGGAGAGGGATGACTGTAGCAGTGTGCCATTTGGTAGGGACAAAGCCTAGGGTGAGGCTGTGATTGAACAGGGCACACAGGTGATGTGCCAGTTCACTCTGTAGTTCATATAGAACACAGCCAGGGATATTGTCGGGTCCCATAGAAGCTGTATTCTTTGCCTTGGACAGTGCTATTTTAACCTGTGCAGCAGTAATACTGGGTGCCTAGAAATCTACTGGTATTGTGATTGGTCCTTTGGAGAGGGGTAAAGTTGGCACTGAATCTGTCGGCCAGTATGTTGGCAATATCTGTTGGCTTGGTATAGGCGGTGCCATTGTGCAGTAGCTCAGAGCAAATCTGGGTTTTGCCGTGGAGATTCTTTACATAACTATAGAAGGCCTTGTGATTGTCTTTACTGTCTGCTGCAATTCTGTTTTCATAGCAAGCTTTAGAGGATTTGATGAGGGATCTCGACCTTTTGTTGAGGCTGATAAGGGAGTTTTTCCAGTCTTGTGACTTCACCTTATTCCACATCAGTTTCCTCCTTTTGTTGTAGAGTTTGTTTATGGCAGGGGACCACCAGATTGGCTTCCTTTTTTTGGAGGAGAGCGTCTTGGTTCTATTGGGTATGGTGAGATACATGCATTTGTGTACGTGTCCGTACAGTGCATTGGTGTATGATTCGGTAGTCATGCCACTATTCTCCATTTGCATGGGTGCCGTGAAGTTAGCCACCTCTGTTTTTAGGAGCCCAAAGTTAGCTTTGGAGAAGTTTTACATGGTAGTTACCTTTGTGGGGGGGTGGGGGGGTGGGAGGGATGTGGATTTCCAAGGTGATTAGTTTGTGGTCGGATCTAACCAGGGAGGAGGTGACTATTGGTGTAGAGCAACGGTTGTCCATGTTAGTAATGACTAGGTCAAGGATGTTGCTACTTCTAGTGGGGGTAAGAATGAGCTGGTCCAGGACATTGGAATTAATGAACTCCAGGAAACACTGGACAAGTATATTGGTACATGAGTAGTTTCCCCAGTTAATGGAGGGGTAGTTGAAGTCACCTAGTATGAGAGTGTTAGGTTGGACCCTAATATTCTCCAGGGTGCTTAGGAATGTGGAGTGTGAGTCTTGCGACATGGTTGGAGACCTATAGCAGGCTACAACCTGAATTGCTGTCTTACCCAGTGTTAGCTGCACCTGAAGTATCTCTGATGCATTATGTTGGGCTACCAGTCTGGAGGTGTGTGCATCCTTTATGAATATGGAAACACCACCGCCTTTGGAGCTTTTGTCCACATTCTGGGGATGAAAGATGTGGAAAGCGTTATAGCCTAGTAGTATAGGGGTGCTTTCTGCTGCCTTAAACCAGGTCTCTGTTACAGCACAAATGTCAATGTTCTCCATTTTAAAGAGTGATTCAAGAGAGTGCATTTTGAGATTTAGACGTCTAGCATTGAGCAGCATGACTCTCAGACGGCATTTATCTTTAGTTGTTATGGTGGTAATTTGGTCTTTGGATCACCACCTAAAAAAGGCACTATAGGGGTGGCAAGAGACTTGGCCAGTATCCAGAAGCCCTGGCAAAGCATCGAGGTCTGTTAATCATGTCATACCAGGCAGACAGATACTGGATCCCCTTAGAGTGACACCAGAAACTTAGCCAATTGTTGAAATCAATCATTTTCTGTTTGTACTGTGATATCATTCTGAGTTATGGTAGGATGCTGCTCAGGGCTAGGGTCATACCTGCCTGGGCTACATAATCCGAGAGTGCCTCCATGTCTCTTTTCATGTAGTCCAGGGAGTTACATCTCAGGTCATTCACACCCACATGTACAATGACTGAGTCATATTTGTACCTGTTGTTGAGGGACTTGAGTGCATGCATTATGTGGTGGATCCTGGCTGACAGGCAGCTGACTGTTACTTTCTCCTTATTCAACCTAGTGAGTGGGACATAAGTGTGCCTCACTATCAAGTCACCTAAGACTAGTGTGTTGTGCATGCTGTTTTACCTTAGGGGCTTTGGTTGAGTGGTACACTGTTTAGGAGAGTTATGTGTCTCTCGATTAGTGTTGTGTTGTGGTGGTCAAGTGCATTTCTGCCTTGGCAGTCTCTGCTGTTTGTGTAGATTTTTATTGAGACCCTCCGTGAACGTGGGTGTGTGGTTTGTGTTTTTATGTGAAGGCAGTGCTGGTGTGTTTTCTGGAGGGCTGTGTGTTCCATGTGGTGTGGTGCAAGTGTTGACCTTCTCCTCTTGACCAGCTATTCTGGTCTTAGCTGGAGAGTGCGTGGCTTCCAATTTGGATAAACAAGTGCATCTCTCGCAAGTCTGAGTGTTGGGAGGTAAGAGGAGAGGGTTGTCTGTGTACATGAGGCAGTTGCTACATTGCCTCAGGATGCCCAAGTTCACAGGTTAATAGGAGCAAGCACAGGGAACTGACCTTTAGACATGCCTGGAGGGGTGGGCATTAATAATAAGTACTGGAGCTGTTTCCTTGTAGAACGTTTAGTGCTGATAGCACTTTTATGTGCTACAATAATTGCTACAAGAAGTCTGGTAAAGTGCTAGACTAATAAGCTAGTAAAAGTGCAGGAGAGGAGAGAACTAGCGCATCTAAGGGGAAAAAACTGAAGAGCAGACTTTGGCACTGCTCAGAAGCTTACAGTCCTGGATACAGCAAATCTGAATCTGAACTAGACTAGTTACAGAAAAGATGGGCATGAATGCAGGCTTTTAAACCAGAAAGTTGAAAGAGATAGGAAGACTGCTCAAATGGCCAATAAACTACAATTTCTTGTCCAGAAACCACTCTTGTGGGAGATAGGCTACCTAGTGGTTACCACTCTCATTGATAAGCTAGAAGGCTTCCCTCCAACACAGAAAGGCTTTGGGGGGGGGCTCAGAAGCTTACAAACAGTCCTGGATACAGCAAATCTGTATCTGGACTAGACTAGTTACAGAAAAGGCAGGAAACAAGCTTATTTTTTTTTTTTGCAATTAAATTAACAAATGACTAAAAACAAGCGCAGAAGGCAGTAAATAAGGAGGCTACTAACAAGCAGTAATAAGTGCAGAGTAAGAGCAACTGAACAGATAAGAGCACACAGAACAGCAAACTAAGACAGTTACAGTAAGAACAGCTGAATAAAGTATAATTTTTTTTTCGAGGGGTGGATATCAGGATACTAAAGACTCACTTCATGAAAACAAAATGCCAGATGACATCCAGATACCTGAAACAGTAAACACTGACTGCAAGGAACCAGAGAATGCTCTAGAACCAAAACAAGAATCTCCAGAATTAGCTGAAAATGCACAGGCTGAGCAGATGGAAGAGTCTTTAGAAATCCCTGTAGTACCTTACCGGATGATGACACTGACACAGAACAAAAGCCAAACAAAGAGATTGATGTAGCTCCTGAATCTTCAATTGGTTCTTCAGAAGTGAACATTTTTTCTACTGAAACAGTTTCCATTTTAAAATGGATTCCTTGGTCTCAGAACCCCAACAAATAGAGCTGAGACCCATTAAACAGCTCCATTAAAAGATCAAAGGATCATGTGTCTGATAAGACAACGGGGATTGACTTGGAGCACAGTAATTTCAAGTACAAGTTTACTGGCTGTTCAAAGTCCTCCCGTAAAGCAAAAGTGCTGCACTATCGTATGAAATATTATCATGGAATAGAAAAAAAACAGGAACTGGAGCAAGGCCCAACAAAAAGGGTTATCCAGACTCATGGTTCATCTGCCTTACGGAAAAGTAGCTAACCCAGAAAGTCCCGAGAGACGACATACATCATCAGGATCTTCTTGCAAGTGTGATACAGTCCTTAACACAGCACAACGTAATTTGTCTGCATTGCCTTTAGATCCTAAAGCTGTGAAAATATGTGATAAGAAACAAACTTCAGTACCATCTCCTGTTGGCAATGAGACAACTCAGCAGCTTTTGCTTCGAGAAAAGAGTAAATAAAATCAAGTTGATATATTACACAGGAAACAGCATGAGAAAGAGACATCAGTACCAAAACTGTGATTAAAGATAAGGAGAAAGAGAAGGAAAAGGACAAATACAAAAACAAAGAAAATAAATTTAAAAACTTCCTAAGAATAAATTGAAGAAAAAGTAGAAGAAGAAAAAGAATTCAAAATCCGAGTATTGTGGAAGTGAGGAGAACATAGATATTTCTAGAAATTCTACTCCAAGGAAGTCAGCTTTTATGCCAACAACACTTGGGTCCTCTCACAAAGTCCCCTTTTCACAAAGGAACCTACCCCTTTGTGGTTTAGACCCCATCTGTCAGCATGAAAAGATAAGGCCTGAAGAAGACACCCTTAGTGACTCCTCTACAGACAACTTGTTCTGGAGTGATGAAGAGTACAACCACGATATTGATGTCACAACAAATCCTGATGAATTTCAAGATGGGGAGGAAGGATACTTTGAGGCTGTGTGTTGCATATGTGAGGTGCAAGAAGAAAATGATTTTGTGATTCAGTGTGAAGAATGCATGTGCTAGCAGCATGGAGTCTGTATGGGACTTCTAGAAGATAGCGTTCCAGAAAAGTACACCTGTTACATTTGTCAACAGTCACCAGGTCAGCAGTCGAGTATGAAGTACTCATATGACAAAGAATGGCTGAATCATGGCCACATGCATGGGTTATCATTCCTAGAACAGAGCTACTCACACATGAATGCTAGGAAGATTGTCACCACAAACCAGCTGTTTGGAGATGTCTAAAGGGTTATGGAAGTACTACATGGCCTCCAATTGAAGACGAACATTTTGCAAAATAAAGAACATCCTGATTTGAAGCTTTGGTGTCAGCCCTGGGAATTAAGTACCACAGAGGAAAAATTTCAGAATCAGAAAAGGGGTCTATATTAGATACTCAAAGTTACTGAACTTCAAATACAATATGGTCGACACCATATCATCAAAGTTCAGTAACTTCGAAATTAAAAATAAAATACAGCAAAGGAAACACACTGTGATGGGTTAAAGCAGGGGGCAAGCCCCCCTGCACCCCCACCCCCTCTACTTAAATATACCAACTCCGATATCGCACTTTAATGCACTACGGTGCGGAAAGGGAAGATTTCCCCTTCCTACACTGTAGCACCATCTCAGAGTTGGTATATTTAAGTAGTGGGGGGTCATAGCCCTCCTCACCCTAGAGAATATAGACTTCTTTGCAGTTGCTGAGGCATGGTTTAAGTCTGCAAAGAGTACCCAAGCAGTGCAAGGTTTCAGTGCATTAAACACTTGACCAGTAGCTGCACAGAAAGGGACTAAATGTGGAGTTGTCTCTATATACATCAATAATAAATAAGCAATGATCTGTTCCGCAAAAGACTCAAGCAAAAAAAAAAAAAAAAAAAAACGCAGATGCCCAGACATAATGACACAAATGATTTATTACATAAGCGCATTCTCCTTCTTTCAATACACTGCCATCTTGTGGCTAATTGTCAAAACCATATATTTAGAGCAACAATAAAATTCAAAATTATCCAAAGTGTTATCAAAGTGTTACTAAAACACCTTACAGAGTAAAAAATATTAAACATACTAGAATACTAACCAAATAAAAAACATATGTGTTACTTGAATAATATTATAAATAAATTAAATATTATATATTTTACTAAGTAATAAACTTTGTATAAAAATCCTGTCTTAATACTTGGTGGACTTGTTGCATCCAATAGCACCTGCCAATGCAATTTTCTCTTCTCCAAGTAGGATTCTCAATCACCACCTCTCTCAAAATGTGTATCCTTTCTAAAATAAAAAAAAAAATTCTCACACTGATTAGAATGTTTAAATAAGGAATTATTTGAATCATTTTTCCTAATAGCATAATCACCTTGATAAATTATATGTTTCAATGCTTTCACCATTTCCCCACATAGAAAGCTAGGCATCTGCTATTTTGTGCCAGGTAAACTACCCCCAACATTTTACACTTAAAATTCCTATTGAAGTTCAAAGTTCTCAGGTAATTCCTCACTGTAAAACAAGTGCCTCCGAAAATGAACCAACATTGGCTGCATGCCCCACATTTGGACATTCCCTTACCATCCATATCATTTTCTCATTTCCTATTAAGTCCATTTTCAAACTTCCTTTTGAGATTGCTCCCAGTTTTAAATACCAGGTGAGATTTTTGCCTAATCTATCATCTAACCTTTATGCTGTAATGAAACTAGCCCAGTTCTCTATTAAAATGTTTTTTACTTTTTTACTGGCTCTGCTATGACCACATACACACACATAAGCCCTAGTAAATAGGTTAGGATTCCCATTTGTAATATCATTTGTACTTCCAGAAAAAACTTCTGTTAGCTGTTTTAGTAACACTTTGATACACGTTGGATAATTTTGGATTTATTGTCGCTTTAAATGTATTGTTTTGACAAATAGCCACAAGATGGCAGTGTATGGATAGAATGTTTAAATGTCAGGAGAAGGCGAGTGTTTTGAAGTCTACAGTAACGTTTAAGTGGAAGAAAGTGCTTATGTAATAAATCATTTGTGTCACTACATCTGGGCATCTGCAGTTTTGTTTTTATATATCAATAACAAGTATACCTCTAGTTTGGTTAAACAGCATGATGAGCTGAAGTTTCTTCACATGCAGATCACCATAGATAAATTGCCATACCATATCCTAGCAAGCTAGAGGTCACCCTCTATATCCTTTGAAACTCATAGCGCATACTTAAATCTGTTGAAGACACTCACCATCCAACCTAACACCTTACTTTTGAGAGACTTTAATTATCCTTCTGTAGACTAGGAATCCTATAATGCCCCAAATCTACAGGCACAGAGATTCCTGGACTTCATTTATACTAACACCCTTAACCAGTTAGTGCATACGCTCACTAGAGGTTCCAACATACTGGACCTTGTACTCACAAATATGGAAGAATACTGTACCACCACCAATGTCACATCCTTCCTGGCAATGTCTGACCCATATAGCTTCTATCTTTTGAAATCAAAATCAACTCAGTAACCCCAGTAAATCCAGTAACAGTTAGGAACTATTCCAAAGCAAACTACCTTTTATTAAGCAACAGTTTGTCAAAATTCAATGTGCCTCCAAATCCAGAAAACACAGCAATCTATGCAGAATTGTTCACAAAAACTCTGTACAACCATCTCAATGACTGCATAGAGGCTGCTGTATCTACCAGAAGTAAGCCCAAAACTAACTCCAAAAACAAACCATCCCGGGGTCATTCCAGATTAAACAGGTTATACAAATAAAGGAAAAAAATAATGGCTAAAATCAGCAAGTGTAACTCCCATAAAGATAAGAAATTTCTCATCAAAATTAACAGGCAGCTAAAATTGCTAATTAAGTCCAATAAGTCCAATTTTGAAGTGAAGATAGCCTCCCAGGCAAATGACAACCAGAAGGCCTTCTTCAGCTACCTCAAAGGTAGCTCAAATAAGAATGCTGAACTGGTGGTTAATGGTGCCACATTCACTGAGCCAGGCAATATAGAGAATCTACTGGCTGACAAAGTAATTTCCAATTTTACGTCCGACTCACCTCCCAAGAAATACCTTCAAACTAACCCCTCAATCTCTAAATAGAGAGCATGTCCTTGTTCTGTTTACTAGGACCAAAAACACAAACTGAATGGACCCCAATAATATCCCAGGATTCCTCCTGAGTAGTCTAAAACATGAACTGTCAGGGCTGCTGGACTTACTATTTAACTAGTCTTAAAACAGGCTTCATGCAATTAGAATGGAGTGCTGCAACAGTCATCCATCTTCATAAGGGCAAACCATCAGTCCTGGAAACTACAGATCTCCTAGTCTGAATAGTCTTATATGCAAAGCCATGGTAAGAGTTATCAGGGAAATGATCAACAAAGGCAAAGACATAGGAAAGCTTCAGACACTGGATCGATCCCAGTTTGACTTTGTCAAAGCAAGATCATGCCTACTGAACCTGGCAGACATTTTGAAAAGGTCACCAAGGCAGTGGATGAGGGTAAAACAGTGCATACCATCTACCTTGATCTGGCTAAGACATTTTATACAATACATAGGCTCATATCTTCATGGGAAGCTAGCAGGCTAGCAGCCCTAGAGTTTATTTCAGAGAAGCGGCAGTCTCTGGGAGATATATCTGTCTGTCCAGCATGATCTGTTAATGTCACAAGCTAGGTTGACATCCCTAGAGTGAATGACTCTTGAGCTATTTGACTTGTGGATATGCAGCATTTCCATTAGGGCAGGGTTGGAAATTGCCCTATAGGCCAGGCACGTCACCTCTCAGTAGCCTATAAGTTAAAGAGTAAAGTGATAGAGCTTTCAGCATGTCCACATAGGTCATGGTTTGGAGTCCCTGTATTTTCTTAGTAAGAAACCTGTGAGGTCTCTCCAGCTGCTGAAGGTGACTGGTGAGGTATATGCAAAAGGGAGATTTATACTCTATTAGTGGTCTGATGAGGGTCAAGTATAGTGGAGCTATAACATCCCTTGACCTGGATGCTATGCCCTTGCTTATGAGGTGCACTACCTAGAAGGCTTTCCTTACCACTGTGAAAACTTGGTGGTCAAAGTTCAGATTGTTACCAACCTGTGTTCTTAAGTCTTGCACCACTGGGCTGGAACTCAGGGGGCTGCTGTCAATATTGTAATTTGTAGGGAATTCTGTTTTGCCAAAGGGAATAATAATGCATTTTTTTGCATTTAGTTTTAGACCATGGCTTTGGTACCAATCATTTGTTTGTGTTGGCCTTTTTGTAATATGTTGTCATTGTTGGGGGACTCAATGATTGCTCCTGGTCTGCAATCACCAGTGACCTTAGTGAGCCAAAGGCCATCTACTTTGGCCTGGACTTCTGAGAAATAGATGCCAAACAGTAAGGGGCCCAGCACAGACCTCTGTGGTGCTTCACTGGTGATGGGTCTACTGGCGGAGGTGGAGACACCAATTTTGACAGAGTGTGTTCTTTCCTTGAGCCAATTGGCTATCTATCTAGTAACATAAGGGTCACTCCCTATCTGGGAGAGTTTCTCAATGATGCCCGAGTGGGGAATTGTTTTGAAAGCCTTGGCAAGGTCTAGATAGACTGTGTGCACTGTTTTACCTTCATCCATGGCTTTGGTGACATTCTCAAAGAAGTCTACCAGGTTTTATATCCTATCTGGGAGAGTTTCTCAATGATGTCCGAGTGGGGAATTGTTTTGAAATCCTTGGCAAGGTCTAGATAGACTGTGTGCACTGTCTTACCTTCATCCATGGCTTTGGTGACATTCTCAAAGAAGTCTACCAGGTTTTATAAGCATGATCTACCCTTAACAAAGCCAACATTGGTTGGGTCTAACATTTGGAATGTGCCTATGTCCTTGTTGATAAGGTCCATGATAATTCTTTTCATGGCCTTGGAGATGAGGCTGGTTAGTCTTATGAGTCAGTAGTTCCCAGGGTCAGTTGATGGCCCCTCTTTGTGCAGGGAGATTACTGTTGCTGTTCTCCATTCTACAGGAACATAGCTAGTCCTCAAGCTATGATTAAAAAGAATGCCAAGTGGGTCTGCTAGGTCTTGATTTAGATTGTTTAGCAAACAACCTGGGATATTATTTAGTCCCACTGAGGAAGTGTTTTTGGCCTTGGCGAGCATAGAGATGATCTGTTCTGTAAAAATACTAGGCAGAGGGGTGGTGTCAGGTATGCTTTGGGATATGGTAGATGGGGATATGGGGGTGAAGTTTGTGCTGAATCTGTCAGCTAGCAAGTTGGTGATAGCTTCCAGTGTAGTATGAGTGACCCCATCTACAACCAGTTCAGCACATACCTGGCCATTCCCTTTAGACTTCAGACATAGTTAAAGAATGCTTTATGATTACCCTTGGCTAGGGATGTGATTTTAGTTTTGTAATTTGCTTTAGAAGACTTTATAAGGTTTTTGATTTTCCTGTTTAGGCTTAGAAGGGAACTCTTCCTCTGCAGAGTGATATTCCTCTTGCTTATGGACAACAATTTTTTCCTCTTGTTATATAATCTGTTTACACTTGAAGTCCACCATGGTGGCTTGTTTTTACAGGAAGACCTAGTTTTGTTGCAGTCAGGTATAGTAGAGTTTATACAATCACTTAAGTGTTTGTACAGGGCATTTGCATACACTTCTGCATAGTGATCACTGGTGTCTGTGATTGTGAGTAGTATGAAGCTTTTTATAGCATTGATTAGAATGCTGTAGTTAGCTTTGTTGAAGTTTTTTATCAATTTTGTTCCTGTAAGAGTGTCAGTTCCAATAGTTACATCAAACAAGACTGATTTGTGGTCTGACCTAACCAGGGAAGGCATCACGCCTGGGAAAATACAGTGACCTCACCATTTTGGTGAGTACTATGTCCAGAGCATTAGAGCCCCTGGTGGGGATGCAGACTATCTGTTCCAGAGCATCTGTGTTAACAAAGTCCAGGAACCTCAGGGTGAGCATGTTTTTGCTTGTGTATGTCCTCCATTCTATAGGATAGTTGAAATCTCCCATGACTCAGGTGTTGGGCTGTATGGCAAGGGATTCCAGTAAATCGAGGTAGGTGTTAGTTTTCTTTAGGAGTAAATGGTTATCAGTATACATGAAACAATTGCTACATTGCCATAAGATGTCCATATTAAGCAAGCTGGCAGAAGAAATGATGGAAAACTGCCCATCCATTGTGGTATGATTTTTCTGAATGTGGTATATGAGAAGGAAGTGGGCTAGCTGTTCGTAGCCACAAACAACAAAAATGAAGCAGTAGTTCAATTAACTACAGTTAGCAAAGTCCAGTGCTAGCTTAAAATATACTTATTTTCAGTGTTTTGTTTTTCAGTGGATGTCTTGGATTTTAGTGCAGATGCACTCCAGACCTCTAGCTAAAGTTGCCAAACATTGAGCTGCTCCAGTAAACTGGAGTGTAAACCTGTGCAAACACAAGGCTTATATACAGGCAAATTTAAACAGTTTTAACACAACTACCAATGGGAAAGCCTCAGACTGAGCCTTTCTCCAGCAATTCCCAAATCAGATGGGTCCTGAGTTACACATTTCTGCCAGAAGGGTGCAGGGAGGCCCTCTTAACGTAAGATGGCTGGTTTAAGAGCACACTGATACCAAACAGTCTAGATTCAGCAGGTCTGAAATTGCCTGTGCTATGTAAGTCAAGGAAACACAATTTATAGATAAGAAGGAGTAGGGGAGAGCTAGTTAAAGTCAAAGTGAGAGTGTTTACTAGTATACTATTAGATGACTGGCATTAGTACCGACCTCTGTACAAACTAACAATTCATTGAGCAGCTGTGAACAGTGAGAGACTATGGAGAACATTTCCTATAGAGGAGTTTAAACTGGAGAAGTTTGTTTATATGCAAGCATGGGGAGGCTGTTATATGAGCAGGATGAAAGACTTTTTTAAAGTTAACCCTTAGGCCAATTAGATAAAAACACAATAAGATATCGGCCAGCACTTCCCACCTTACATGGGTTGAATTTAGCTCTCTGGTCCCATCAGAATGCAAAAGAACCCTTCCAATGTAAAACAAACTGGCTTTGAGCTGAAGTGAAGAAACAAATGCTTTACAACGGAGTAAGAAATTCTGCAACATCAGGAGTCCTTGGAAGTAAATTCACTAACCCTGAGAAATGTTCACAACACACAAATACTTTGCAAAACTTAGTAATATTTTGGCAGACTCACTCAGAACAGCTTTTGCAGTGTCTGAGGAGGTTTGAAAATATCATAATATTGTTAAAACAACCTAAGTGGAGTACAGTAATAAACAGATGGCATTTCTTTAACAAGTGCAGGCTGAAAAACAATGATACATTCAACAAAATTAATAAATGCAGCACAAAACGGTCAAATATCACTGAAACAGAACAAGTGCAAAAAATATACTCATATCAGCTTTGTAGGCCAGATGATTTTAGAAGCAATCCAAGTCTTAATTACAAAATTAATTTGGAGAAAACTAGTATTTTCCCGTTAAGAACCCCTAAACCTTTTTCATTAATGTCCCTGGTGGGGAAGATATCATGTAAAGAAAATATCAAATATTTGGGTATTAGCTTCTCTATGGATAATAAGGACTTTTATAGTAATAATATTAAATGAGTATGGGAACTAATAGTAGCTGATTGTGGCAGATGGAGGAATTTAAGACTACCGGTATTGGCAAAAGTATCAATAGTGAAAATGAATATATTACCACGAATGTTGTATATCTTTAGGTCTGCTCAAGTATCAATTACAAAGACAGTTTTTAAACAAATTCATAAAGATCTAGCTAAATTTATTTGGGAGCCAAAGAAAACTAGAATATGGTATGAGAAATTAATGACCCCGAAGAGTAGAGGAGGACTTGAGTTACTGAATTTTGAAGTATACTATTTAATTGTGAATGCCAACAGGTGTTTAAGAATTGCTAATTACGAGGCAATTAGTACAAAGTGGATACCAACTTGGGTGGTCTTGAATTACAAGCATATTCTAGATCGGAACATAAATCCTAAAGCTTTACCCTTTTTGGATAAAAGTAGTTTGATAAAGTATGGGATTATGGACCACCTAAACACATATGTGTCATCTTTGCAAAATTTATTCCAATCAGTAGACTTGTTGCAATATGTGATGGTTTTTCAGGCTTTCCATAGGAATCCCAATTTTAAACTAAATAATCAGTTGATTGATCTTAGTAAATTCCCATTAATAGTTAATTTGACTCTGATTGATGTTTTTAATAAATTTCATTTATCGGCTTCGCAAGTTAGGCAGGAATTGAATCTTCCTAAGAGTTATGTGGTTGTCATGAGACAAATCAGAGAACTTGCTCTGAGTCATTTTGAAAACTTTAAACCGGTAGTCGGAATTGTGGATAAATGCTCTGAATTGTGGCAGGCTCTCCAACAGGAGGTCAAATTTATAACAACAACAAATAAATTAATTAAAATTTAAAATTCCAGGATAAAGTTCTGTTGTCAGGGTATTGGGTAAACAAAATGACAGTAGCAGATAATCAGGTATTAAAAGCAATTGATTTAACAATAAAATCGGTCTCTTTTCAAAAGTTGATGTATACGCAGTTGATGATTTGGAATAATGCTTATTATACTCATCTGAGGATACATAAATTTAATCCTAGGAATTCTCCAACTTGTCCATATTGCATAAATTAAACGGCGGATCTTCTTCATATGTTCTGGAGCTGCAAGTGTATATATAAACTTTGGAACTCTCTTAGAACACAACTACAAAAGATGGGTTATCAAAGTTCAACGTTATCATGGGAATTTATGATTCTACATGTTCCTCCAAGAGAGCTCTCTAGGTCACAAACTATAATACGTATGAATATTTTTTTGCTGATGAAGTTATATATAGCTACAAATTGGTTAGAACCTGACAAGACATCATGGGATAATTTCAAACTTGTGGCTATAAAGCATATATTAGCACATAAATTACTCCTGAAGCAAAGTAACAAAAATATTAATAATCCGAAGATATGGGAAAAGGTATTTAACATTATATTAGCGTAATACTGTTATTAGGAATATATTAAAGTTTGGATGTATATGTGGAGGAAACAATGTTTTGAAAACATGTATGATATGTATGGACGCAAAGTACTTCTACAAATGTTTTGGCTTTGTTTTTCTTCCCTGGTGTCTTTTTTTTTTGGAATAATGACGATTTTTATATGGAAGCATTTCATGTAGATATTGTATATAGTTTTGATAGTAATAGTAGTGAATTATGTGTGTGATTTTATTGTATTTTGAAAATATATATCAATAAAAATTTATTATGGAAAAAAAGAAGCAATCCAAGTTTTGCAGTCACAGGTGCCCAAGTGTCAGGCACAAGAAAGCTCTGAATAAATGAGCCCCCACTCTGTCATTGTTAACATACTTGGAGAATTAGGCATAAACCTCTACATAACACACTGGATAGCCAGCTGCCTCACAGATAAGACCCAAGAAGTTAGGATTGGTGAGACCACCTCCTCAAAGAGGGCAGTCACCAGTGGAGTGCCTCAAGGTCTATGCTAGGCCTGCTCCTGTTTGGCATCTACTGCTGAGAAGTCAAGGCTAATGTCAAAGTCCTCTGGCTGACCAAGTTTGCAGATTATTCTAAACTGGGAGCAATTATAGAATACTCCTAAAACACTAACATCTTACTAGAGGATCTAATTCATGCAAATAACTGGTGCAAAAAAAACATAGCTTAAAACTTAGTGGAAAAAAATGCATTATAGTACCTTTTGGGAAGTCAGCCACCCCAAGAAACTATGTCATCATTAAAACACCCCTAAGAGTTGACCCACTAGTAAGGGATCTGGAAACACTTGTAGGCAGTAACCTGGCCTTTGACTAACATGTATTCAAGGTAGTAAGGAAATCCTTCTATGTTGCTCAACTTATAAGTAAGTGCAAGGCATCTAGATCCAGGGACGCCACTGTACTACTATACTTGGCCCTCATCAGACCCATCACTGAATATAAAAACCCCTTCAGTATGTACCTAACCAGATACATGCAGCAACTGGAACATTTGCAAAGATTTCTTACAAAAACAATACAGGGCATAAAGAAAGCATCCTATGTGGATTGTCTCAAAGCCCTATCTCCATATTCTGTCTCCTACAGACAACTGAGAGGTGATCTATGCCTGGTATGCAAAGCATTCCTGCACCCCACTCTGATGAACCTTTTGCACATCTGCAAAATAAACAGCATCAGAACTACTAGATCTAAAGACCTAAATTTTGCTTGCAACATAAATAGAGTATGTTGGAGAGACAGATATGTATCTCATATAATTCCCTTTCTCTGGAACAGGTTCCTCATCCATGTGAAACAAAGCCTCTCCCTAACACTACTTAAGCATAACTTGGACCATTAGATAAGAAATCGAAAATTTACCCCTGGTCTGTAACCCATGTCTCTGATGGACAGAGGCAGTCAGTAAATCATGTCATAACCAACAATTACTCTTATATAAATGTTTAAAACATATAACTTGTGGGGCACATTTGGGTTGCATGGCTAGGCTTATAAAAGCCTTAGTCGTCTTTAGCCTAGTATACACCTAAGAACCGATGAACCCAAATACTCTTAACACTTTCTGCATGAGACCTGCAAGTATTTACAAATAAAATTACACATTCTGAAGTATAAACATTTGTTATACACTACCTACACTCCTATCTGTAAACTCCATCCCCCCATCTATGTTGACCTTAAAAAGCACCATTACCACCTAACATTTTCCTTTAGATGAAGTTGATGTAGTTCCCCATCCCACCACAATCTTAACACCGTGAATAACATGTTTTCCCAGAGTTCGGTTTCTTGTTACAGTAAAGTGTACACATTGCGTTTGCCGTGTTTGCCAAGCTCTTCTTTTGAATGAGGCATTTAATCATCTAACACTCCAAGTGATAACCTTCACTGATACCTGAGATGCTAATTTAAGTGGCCATTACCAACCATTTTCTGTAAAATGGGGATATAGGTATTATTCACAATAACATTAAAGTATGCATAAAAATAAAGTGTAGAACAAGAATTCTATTAACAGCTTAACACCCAGCATTTAAATAAATGGAAAATAATTCAAACGGATTTAAACAGAGAGTAACTTTTAAAAGAGCTAATACAGTGGCATATTACTTAAATGGTTTGAAATCTTAGCCACCCCCAAGAGAAGGTGGTCAAGCTGGTGGACAGGATGTCTACCAAGTATATTACTGCATATGTCCTGTGGGGAAGAGATGTAAAAGAGTAAGGGGAGCTCTATGCCTGGCATACAAGGTATCATCGGACCCCACTCTGATGGGCCTCCTGCATATCAACAAAGCAAACAACACCAGAATTACCTATTCTAAAAACGTAAACCCTGCCTGCCTGTTATATTAATAGGACCTGCTGGAGAGACAGGTATGTTTGCAAGAGACTACCCCTTCTCTGAATCAGGTTCCCCATCCCTGTGAAGCAGAGTTCTTCCCTAACCCAATTCAGTTATAAATTGGACAATCAGAAAGAGAACCAGAAATTTACCCTTGGTTTGTCACCTATGTCTATAATGAACAAAGGCAACCTGTAAATAGTTTATTTTCCAGGCCCCACTTTAAATGTCTCATGGCCAAAGCCCCAGCTTACACTCATCAAAGGTACCAGAACTTGTCAGAGAATTGGGATGCATTGCTAGGCTTAAAAAGGTCCCATGGTTGTTCGCCTAGTGCACACCTATGAACTTAGAAGGAGCAATCATATGGATCAAGGATATAAGGGGATCATGTGCCTTTATGCTGTAAAGAAGCCACTAAATTTATATGCAGTATAAGACACCATAAACTTACAATTGTAAAGAAACTTTACATGTCTGTAAAAAGCCCTCAATAAGATAAAGCAGAATCATGTAGTCTTAACATAGTTTTGGGATGATCTATATATGCTTGCATTTAGAAGGTAGAATATGTCAGTGAAATAGGGAGGTTACATTGTCTCTCTGTGGTTTAGCAAATATGCCTAGAAAAAAAATGAGAGGCGTCAAATTAAATTAATCAAAATTCACAACAGCAGCTAATGAAAGTCATGGTCCTGCCCTCTCATGATGTGGTTACCTCAGAAATTCCAAACGGATTATTTCTGATACAGGGCAACAGAAAAACCTGAACAGTTCTTCTCTCCAGCCAAAGGTCAGGGTGGGGGAATGGTGTTGCACCATAGATCAAAGAGGAAGAAAAGAAGTTCAAACTGAAGGTAAATTGTACATTCAAAATATGTCCTTAAAGCAGATTAATGAAAAACTGTAAGTTTACATAGATTCATACCTCTCAGCTGTCCAGATTTTTGCATAATGTCCTGACTTTACCTCTTATTTTTGGTCTGTTCCACATAAAATGTTTGGTTTTCTGGCAAATCACTGAGGTTTGACACCACCAAATAATATTAATGACAGACATTTGAGTTTCAGACTTCACATCCTTCAGAAAATATATAATAATAATGTAAAAGCTGTCATTCTGGCAACTTTTAAAGCTTATAGGAGCAATATTTAAAATCTGTTCCTATTTTTGGGCCTTTATCCCCCTATTATTTTTGGCTTTGTGCAGAGTTCTTGTGCTGAGAGGTTAACAGGTATGCATAGATCCAAGAAGAAATTATGGTCTAAACACCAATACCAGAAATTAGCTACAAAGACCTTCCTAAATCTGATCCCAGACAGATCAACCCATGCTTCATGGAAACTATACAGACTGTGTAAGCAAAATTTAAAGTATGCAGTATTCTATATACAAACTGGCTTCAATAACACAAACCTCAAACAACCAGATTTACTAGTGTCTCAACCAAGCCAAAAGCTTGAAGGCAATCCTAGAACCCTATTGGAAGATGAAGTGCAGTCTTGTATACGTGACTTCCTGAAATAGTCCAAGAACAGCTGAAAGTGCTCCTAGGAAAGCTCTGACAACAACTACTCTGTATAAAAGCAAGCATTTGTTCAATTAATGGCTCATAGACAAATAGTCCAAGAGCAGAAAGTCCTAAAAATAACTATAACTCAATGATTAGTGTCCTTCACTCTACTGCTAGAATGCATGATATACAATCCCATCAACAGTACAGGCAGACATTAAATCAACATCAAACACCTTGCACAAAAGTGGCAAAAAGTACCATATTCAAGGGACAAGCTACAGTGAAATGCAGGTTAAAAAATCAAGTTGTTGTGCCTCTGGAATGATAATTAGCACAGTCTTTATAAAAGAGCCTTGATCATGCTGTTGTCCCAGCTATGCTAACTTGGCCACTGAAGGGTCAAATGTAGAAAACTCCAAGTTATCCACTCTGTGTCTTTCATCAGCTAAACAAGAGGCTGGAGAGAGATTTTGAGTTACTGTGCTGAAATAAAATTATCTGGGTGAGCTTTCAAATGCCATGCTGGTGTGGCAGAACCACGTTCATGAGCTCCGCATCCCCAAGTTCTCTCACACTCAAGCATTTTCATTAGGATCCAGGAGATTATCATAATTTTCTTTTGGCTTCTGGAATTGAGGTAGGAGAGAGAGAATCATAGAACCTTTTATCCTCCCTCCTTTAAAATATTATGACACTGACAATGTATCCAAATAGACATCAGCTTCTGAGGGATGGCTTCTTACAGTTGCTGGCAAGAATGGTATGTGTGAAGCAAAATAGGTGACTAGGGTAACATTACTATGTTTTGCTTTGTTTTTCATATTTGTGGTGTGAGATGATAACAGCCATGTAGCAGGAATTATAATATTCTAGTGTGAGTTATTGTAGGACTTATGATTTGAAGAGTGTTTCTTTATGGAAAGATTTGGTCTGTTATGAAAGGGCATCATATCACCCCCCCCCCCATAATGAGTGAGCAGACAAATGCTGTCCAATCTAACCCACTGCTCAGCTCTTACATCTTCCCATGCCATACCTTTCAACTATCCATATTCTTGCAGAATGTCCAGAATGATGCAGGAATTATAATATTCCAATGTGGGTTATTGTAGGACTGGAGGGTGTTTTTTTATGGAAAGATTTGGTTTATTAGAAAAAGGTATCAAATGCTCATGAGTCATTAAGAGTTAATTTCTTATGTGGCTGGAGATTGTAACACATGTACAGTTTATGCTGCCTAATGACTTCATTTTTGGATTTTTTTCTTCAGTTTATGAAAGGACACAGGGTTCATTGTTGTGTATGTAATGTAAGGTAAAGATATTATAAAGATACAGACAGTTTTTGACCAAGCAATCTGCCAATGTCTCACTTTTCAGCTCCCAATCAGCCTGTTCAATGCACCCCCAGGATAAGAGACAAATCCATTTTTTCCCTAGCTGGGGTAAAAGCTTTATCATCCTATTTATTCCCTTAGGAGCAAGAGTCAAGTGGTAGGAAGTGAGCCAGTCTGTCAGCTATGCACATTCCCCTCCCTTACCAGGCCTAACCTCACCTAATGAGGCTGTAACATCACAATTGCTACATATGTTTAACTGGCACATGTGTCCATCTCTCCCAGCATGCTAGCAGTATGGCATCACCCCAAACCATATGTTGCAAGCTAAGTCCCACACTGCTGTTGTGATTTGGCAGGGGGTTTCAAACACCCGAATGAGTGAGCTGACAAATGCTGCCCTCTGCACAGCTCTTACAGCTTTCCAGACCATACCTCTCAAATGTCCATATGTTTGCCTCTAATTATAATTTATTCATCATAAAAGTTGTGTTTTTTTCTGCCAAATCATCGAGGTCTGAAATCACTAAATAATGTCAGGCATTTGACTTTCAGACATCACTCTTCAGAAAATGTATGCTAATGCCAAGTCTACTATTCTATCCGCTTTTTACATTTATAAGAGCAACATTTAAAAAATTGTCCATATTTTTGGGTCTCTGCCCTTCGCCCTCCATTATTTTTGGCTTTGTCAAGAATTATTGCACAGGTTGAAAGGTATGCCTTATGCTGATAGCTGAAACACGTTAGCAGGGACATAGTGTGTTGGACTGCCACAAACATTTGAAGAGCTACTGGCATTTGTAAGTAACAAAGTTAATTATATGACAACTATAGTCTAAGATGTACCACAAACTGAAATGGAGTGCGATATAACATTGATAGAAAATACATTTCTTGAGTAGGTGAAGTTATATTTTTGTTTGTTTGTTTGTTTATTATTTACTTTTCCTTCCACCTTTTTGAAATAAGGATTGAGATATTTTTGTAATAGGATTTGCCATTTTCTGGAGTCTATATTTCTAATGCCTACAAGTGACACACTTCCAGCAGTGAAGTTACAAAGAAATGAAATCCCTCTTGAAGCTCTAATGAGTAATTCTGATTGGCTGTCTGAATTGTTCTCCATCATTTTTTTCTGCTGTTGGCTTGGCATGCAGATTCAATTAAACATGGTTTCATAAACATTATTGTACTGTGATTATGTTCTCTAAAGTCATCGCATCTAGTTCAGTCATGTGTTTTGAGGTTATTGTGATTTTCATTTGGAAATAAAATTATACAATGATCCACGTGGTACTTTCCATCATATCACTAAACAATACTTGACTACTTTGAGATCCAAGATAAGGACTTTTATGCCCACACTTGCAAGATAACCGGTTATCCTTCAGTTAGTTTCCTTCAAAACAAATACTGCAGTTTGATGCATTATGTGGATGCCTTCTGTTGTATATAATTAAATGTTTGCTTTAAAAAGTGACTGGGAATCTTTCTGTTTTGTCCTCTGGTTATAACAATTATCACATAAGGGCCAATAAATACATGCTACTTGATAAAGCCTTCTGTTGTATATAATTATATGCTTGTTTTTAACAGTGTCTGGGAATCTTTCTATTTTGTCCTCTGGCTATAACAATTATCACATAAGGGCCAATAAATAAATACTACTTGATAAAAACATTATTAATTTATGTAGTTACTGGATTACAACCTTTGAACAAAATACAAGCCCATTTTCAATGACTCCACATCATATTTAAGATATAAACAGAACTGATAAGGACACGTGAAAGCACAGCAAGTCTGTGCTCCAGGATATATATTAAGTTGCAAAAAATGTGGAAAAGACTACTCAGTAAAACTTTGCTGGAATGCTGGAGCTGCTCTCCAATAAAATTCAAAGTATGAAAATCTATATTCAGAACATATGCAAAATAATTATTATGACTATGACATCAGGTGAGTAAAAGGAATCACAACATGTACTGTGTACAGCAAAATAAAAGTGTGTTCCCTATAACAGGAGAACACGTCAAGGGAGTAGAGGGGCATATAATTTGAATAAAGTCAAGTGGTTCTTATTGGATCAGATGAAATTTACTTATTTATTTTTTAAGGAAACAGGAAAGCAGAAGGTACTCGCATTTGTGTGAGGCAGAAAAAATATTCTGCCTGTACTATCACTCATCCTTGTTTTGAAATACTTGGGAACTATATTAATTGATTGACCATTGACCTTCTATGACCATTAGGCTTATTCATTACCTTGGCATTGATATATCTATTACTCATTCATTTCTCTGAGGAGAAGAGCTGGGCTTTGGTAGTGCAGCCATTATCAATACATTATACAAGAGCTTAGATGTTTTCTAGGTTGGCCCTACTGTTCTCTGCGTGTGACTTCATATCTCAAGGAGTTATTATTGAAGGGGTTCAGCATGAATATGTCTCCTGTTTTATTAGGTGATGTGAGCTCATGAGCCCTGACTATCCCCCTTGATGGTATACACCACTGTTATTCTCTGTCACCACCTGAATTTATACTCCAGCCATATCCCCCCAGCCCATATCCCAGATAAAGGCAGTCAGGTTCTGACTCTTTCTCCCCTACCACAGCCAGCTCCTTCACCACCCATGCTGTTAATTAAACCTGGGTTGCCTGGGTCACATTCAGAAATATAGATCACAAAAGATCAACACACATAAAAATGAAAAGCAAATAAAAAAGAAGCAATCAGTTTTTATGCAGGACTGCAAGCCCCCCTACCCTGCACCTACCACACCCCCTGCTACTTATATATACAGACTCCCAGATCAGACTATAGTGGGGAATGCCAAATTCCCATTCCCTACTGTTGTGCAAACATGCTTAAGCAGATGCTATCACTTTTCAAAATCCTCAGATTTCAATATTATCAGCTAACAACACATTTTGAACAAACAACTTTTTGTTGATGAGGCAGCTTTTATCAGATCAATTATGGAATATTGCACCCTGTCCTGGAACCTACTCATATATCATCTACTGTAGTTAGAGAAAGGTCAAAAACTTCTCACTACCTTCTTAGAGCAGACCCATGCCTGACATGCAAGGTATGAAAGGATGCCCTTACTATTTGAAAGCATACCTCTCAACTGCAGAAAATCCAGATTTTGGCCTCATATTTTTAGTCTGATCCTCCTACAATACATGGTTTTCTGGAAAAACATTGAGGACTGAAGTCACTAAATAATGACAGACATTTGAGTTCCAGACTTCATATACTTTAGAAAATGCACGGTAACATAAAACATTTTATTCTAACAACTTTCTAAGTTTATAAGAACAATATTTAAAATTTGTCCCTGTTTTTTAGACATTGCTCCTCCCATTATTTTGGCTTTGTCCAAATTTCTTGTGCTAAGAGGTTAAGTGGTATGTCTGAACCCCTTTGTTTAGAATACCTGAATGCAAGATGTCAGTTATCATCGATAAGAATTAATATCAACTGCCATGAAATATGATAACTTTATATCTCAAAGACTGTTATGACTGTGAAATAAACTCCTCAAGCACATCCCATCAATCCATACATATAAGAAGGAACCTGGTGGCTACATGGACACATGAAAGTTACAGCACAGGATCTATGGCATTGATTTCCTTAATTACCGATAGACTTTGAGCTTGTTTAGGAAACCTAAGAACTTAAGCCTTAAAGTTTTGAGGGTACCACTGATGATCAATTGAATGGATCAGTTGGCAAGATGAAAACCGCAATAAATCCTCCTCTCAGATACTAGAACATGAACAAAACAACAACATGACAACGTTAGCATGACTATATCAAACCAAGATGAACCAGTAAGTAAAAAGCATCCTACAAGTAACTCCCAAAGAACATAAAAATAAAGATAGTAGGAGGTATATAATACATTTTAGAAAGAGGTGTAAGCTTCCAACATCAGCTGCAACAAAACAGTGAAGAAGACAGCAGCAATATATGTAGTTAGATATTTGAGAATATAAAGACAGTACCACTAGCAAAATGTGAGAGTGTGATAATGCTATTCTACCAGAAAAGTTTAGCGGCAAGTAATCTTTGTCAATCTGACTGCAGAATATAAGCACTGGTGAGATGAGATCTTATGATGTCAAGTGGAAATAAGAAATTTTATAGAAATTAGAAACCAAACTATTTGCAGCAGTCACAGAAGCACGCCAACTAAATTTAGATCATTTGTCATTCTAGTATGACAGAATAAAATGAGCAAAAACTGCAGTACTAGATTTTTCTTTAGTCTAGAAGTTTGGGCAATATATTGACTTAAAATCCCAAAATGATTCACTCATTTTTTTGTGCAGTTATTTAAATACAGTATTTAAAAGAAATGCACTCAGAAGTAATAAAAATCAATATTATTTTCATTCTTTTTTAGGAAGCAGTACTAAGCAATGTATACAGCTATAAATGTGGATATTGAATTATCCTTACATCAACACACACCATGGATAAAGAGCTATGCCATCTTGGGTGGATATTCTTTTCTTTTCTGTGATATCTTTTCAACTCTGGCCTTATTTCTACATGCCTGGGCCCCCCTTATTTAGAGTTCTTAACTTCTACCTATGATGTTTGAATTTTCCATGCATTTCAACAAATTTAGGTGCAGAGGATCTGGTTGCTGTTCCTGATACAAGCAGTTTTCCATTCCAAGCATGGTCATCCAATACAAAGAGATGGAAGTACATCTCACATCAATACAGTGTATATTGTGGTATACTGCCCCTACTGGCCACTGTTGGCCTTGTGGAGCTATATTCATTGGGCATAACACATACAACCATGTCCTGCATGGAACATGATGTCCCTCCCCCCTTATAAAAGAGAAGAACAGAGACAATAAGGCAGATTGCTTTACCAAAGTGTTGGTGGAATACCGTGAAGCAAAAGTTGGTGTAAGGTCTTTATTATAACAGCAAAACCCTCTAACAGGAAGAAAAGGAAGTTCATTGCTGTATAAAAAAAGAAAGATGTGTTGATTTTAAAAGTAAACCCTCTGAACTTAAAAAGTAGTTCACTGTTCTGAAACTTAAAAGAAAATTATATACTAGCCTTGTGAAATAGTATTGAGAATGATAGGCAGAAAATGTAATAAACAGGACAATGCACATCCTCTCTTCAAGGAAGATGAAGTACTGACCTTTATGGAGATGCTGCAATAAAGGTTCACAAATGAAAGTGGTATTGGCCAATTAATCTGGTCACAGACAATGCTGTGGTGCAGCAAAATGAGGATGATTTGCATCAAAATATCTCTAACAGGCAGGAGCAAATAAATGTTTTGCAGTCCAGTGTTGCAAATTTGCAATGTGAGACCTTATCTGAAAGTGATTACTCTAACTACAAAGGTTCTAAGAAATTTGGAACAAATAATGCAGAAGTGCAGAAAGTGATTTTCCATAGCATGGTTTTCTTTGAATGTATTGACAAGAAGCTGCTACTTGCAGGGAAAATAACGGAGCTTATTTCAAGAAATCTATTTAAATAAGGAATGATTAACCAATGACAATGGGAAATAAATGAGATTTCTTCTCTTTCATTCACTCAGCATTTTGTAACTCTGCAAGAAAAAGTCATGGTATTAACTGAAAAATTAGTAATGTTAAGTCAGAAAGGAGGGCACTCTAAACACAGACAGAACTGATATCAATGCTGGAGTAGATGCTTTTTGAAAATCAAAGCAGAATGACAGTAAGTTTTGCAAAGTTGCTGTCTGGCCTTGATCAACAAAAACATGGCAAAGTAAAAGAGAAAGAGAGAGAAATGGTTGACTTGCCCAAAATACTCTGATCTTTCTATACAAGTAAGAACAATAAAAGAGCAAACATGAATTGTTAAGTCAAGTGATATCACAAATCAAAAGAGAAAAAAAGTCAAATGACCTGATGTCAAAACCTGAAAGGCAAAGAAGGAGTGAATTTCAGCTGCAAGTTGACAATGTGCAATACAAAGTGAAAAAGAATAATTGTGGCAAGAGATACAAAAGATTAATAGTACCCTGCTTGACCTAAAAGAAAAAAATATCAGAATGTGCAAGCTGAAATGGTTTATAGATATATAACAAATAAACATGTATATATAAACAGCATATATAGAAAAAACACATATATGCATACTTTTAGAAACAAGTACATTCATATAAAAATTGAGATAAAAATGTAATCATTTACTTTTTATCTCAATTTTTATATGAATGTACCTGTTTCTAAAAGTATGCATATATAAGTGTTTTATATATGCTGTTTATATATACATGTTTATTTGTTATATATGTATTTCTCTTTTTATATGTTTTATAGTAGAATGAAGTTTATGATTTTTAGAGTCGGTGTACCTTAGATACTGTTTCTATAGAAGTTTTCATGAGTTATTAAAAGGTTAATTTATTCACAGGTTCATAGGTTCATACTAGGCTATCTGCCCTAGGGCATTTATAAGCCTAGCCAGAGTGTGTTTGGCTTTCATCACCCATTTTAAATTAATTTTGCTATGCCCTTTTTTCGAGGTTAGTATACTGTGCCTCTGTCTAACAGTGACACAGAAGTGATACCCAAGGTAAACCTATGATCTCCCATCCACTCATCAAGATTCCTCTTGAAGAGAGTCAATGAGGGACTCTGCCTAACCTGGACTGGGATTTTATTCCAGAGTGAAGGGAGCCTCTGGGTTATGAATCTGTCCCTCCAGCATGTCCTATTGTTTTCAGTGCTGAGGTTCAAGTCTCTCGGGCGCGTAGCTCAATGGGATTTGGATTTTCTGAGATGCAGCATGTCCATTAATTCCGGGTTGGAAATGGCTTAATACGTCAGGCACAGATCACCTCTGAGCAGGCGGTATGCCACTGAGTAGAGCTGGAGTTTCTTTAACCGGGCAGCATATGGCATCTGTTTGAGCCCTTTGATCCTCTTGATGAGGTACTTTTGGGGTCTTTCCAGTTGCTGCAGGTGTCTGGTAAGGTACATCCCAAAAGGGGCATTGTACTCAATTATGGGCCTGATGAGGGATGAGTAAAGAGGCACAATGACCTGCCCTGATCTAGATGTGAATCCCTTCATGATTAGGTGGGCTATATAAAATGTTTTTCTAACCACTTTGGCCACGTGGTTGTCAAATGAGAGATTGCTATCAACTTGGGTCCCCAGGTCCCTAATTACTTCTTCTGTACTTAATGGATTACCACCTATGTGGTAATTTGTGGGCACTTTGTTTTGCCAAAGGGGATGACTATACACTTTTTGGCGTTTAGCTTGAGGCCATGGCTCTGGCACCAATTGTCTGTTTCTATGAGGCCCTTTTGGAGGATGCTTGTGTCAGCTGGAGAGTCGATTATGGTGCCCAGTTTGCAGTCATCTGTGAACTTGGTCAGCCACAGTCCTTCCGTGTTGGCCTGTACCTCCGAGAAATATATACCGAACAAGAGAGGTCCCAGGACTGAGCCTTGTGGGATGCCACTTGTAACTGGTTTGGAGTCTGACATGGCTCCAGCAATTCTAACCATGTGGGTTCTGTCCTTGAGCCAGTTTGCAACCCATCTAGTGACATAGGGGTTTGTATTTAAGCTAGTGAGCTTATCTATAATGCCCGAGTGGGGTATTGTATTGAAGGCTTTTGCGAGGTCCAGGTAGGCTGTGTGGACCACCTTCCCCTCGTCAATGGCCTTGGTGACTGTATCAAAGAAATTGACCAGGTTTAAGAGGCAGGATCTGCCCTTAACAAAGCCGAACTGGGTAGGATCCAGTGTCTGTAGGTCCCCAATATCTTTATTTATGAGGTCCATGATGATCCTTTCCATAGCTTTGCAGACCAAGCTAGTCAGGCTTATGGGGCGATAGTTTCCAGGATCCGTTGTAGCACCACCTTTGTGGAGAGGGACCACTGTTGCTGTACACCACTCTTTGGGTACATAAACTGTAGTAAGGCTGAGATTGAACAGTAGTTTTATGTTTGGGTTTAGCTCTTCTTCGAGTTCATGTAGGATGCAGCCTGGGACACCGTCTGGTCCCATTGATGCTGTATTTTTTGCTTTGGAGAGGGCGGCTCTTACCTGAGCATCTGAGATGTCAGGGGGGCAGCACTCTGCTGGGATAGATATTTGCCCTTTTGGTGGGGAGGGGAGGGAGAAGTTTGTGCTGAACCTGTCAGCTAGGATGTTGGCAATGTCTGTGGGTTCGGTGTATTTTTTGTCATTTTGTACAAATTCTGAGCATATCTGGGAATTCCCACCCAGGTTCCTAACATAACTAAAGAAAGCCTTGTGATTATCCTTAGTGTCCTGTGCAATATTTCTCTCAAAGCTGGCCTTAGACGATTTTATGAGTGTCCGTAGTTTTTTGCTAATACTGATCAGAGATGCCTTCCCTTTTTGGGATTTTGCTCTATCATGTAGTAGCTTCCTCCTTCTATTGTATAGTTTGTTTATGGCTGGGGTCCACCAGACAGGATGTCTGCCTTTGGAGGATTGGATCTTGGTTTTATTTGGGATTGCATGATCCATGCATTCCTGAAGGTGTTCATAGAATGCATTTATAAAGGATTCTGCAGTCTGGGCCATATTTTTAACAGGCCCAGGGGCTATGAAGGATTCCACCTCAGTTTTGAGGAGTGTGAAATTTGCTTTAGAGAAGTTTTTAACTGTGGTTTTCTGGGCAGGGGGTGGGGTCAGGATGTGAATATTCAGTGAGATTAGTTTATGGTCTGATCTTACCAGTGAGGGATACACTTCTGGTCTGGAGCATAGAGTCCCCATGTTGGTGATGATCAGGTCCAGTATGTTTTCCCCTCTTGTGGGAGTGGTAACACGTTGTTCCATAGCATTTGAGTTTATAAATTCTAAGAGCCTTTGGGCTAGGGTGTTGGAGCTAGAGTAATGCTCCCAGTCTATGTTTGGGTAGTTGAAGTCGCCCAGTATAATGGTATTTGGAGAGACCTTCATATTTTCCAGTGTTCTCAGGAAGGCCGAGTGGGGTTCCTGGGTTTGGGAGGATGGTCTGTAGCAGGCTATAAACTGGAAGGCAGTTTTAACCACTGTTAGTTGCACATGGATAGTCTCTGATGCTTCGTGCTGTGCCACCAACCTGGAGGTGTGGGTATCTTTGATGAATATTGATACCCTCCTTTTGTGGTTCGGTCCAAGTTTTGGGGCCGAAAAGCATGGTATGAGGTATAACCTGGTAGTGCTGGGGTGCTCTTGGGAGCCTTGAACCAGGTTTCTGTTACTGCACAGATATCGATGTTCTCCATGCTAAGGAGAGTTTCGAGTGTGTGCATCTTGAAGTTTAGACTTCTGGCATTGAGTAGCATTACTCTTAGTTTCTTATCCCTTGTGATACCTATGGAGGTGGGTTTGTCTTTTGAGCCTTGCCTAAAAAAGGCACTATGGGGGTAGCAAGAGCCTTTGCCAATATCCGAAAGCCCAGGGGTGACAGGTGCAAGCCGCCCTAGAGAAGCATCATGGCTTGTCGAGCATGTCATCCCAGGCTGACAGGCATTGGATCCCCTTTGAATGACACCAATACTTAAGCCAATTGTTGAAATTGATCATCTTGTCTTCATATTGTGGCATCATTCTTGGTGAGGGTAAGATGCTACTCAAGGTCAGGGTCATACCGGCCTGGGCTACATGCTCAGACAGCACCTCTATGTCTCTTTTCATGTAGTCCAGGGAGGTACATCTCAGGTCATTCACACCAGCATGGACAATGACTGAGTCATATTTGTACTTGCCTTGGAGTGACCTGAGTGCTTGTGTTATGTGGCGGATCCTAGCGCCCGACAGGCAGCTCACCGTGACCTTCTCCTTGTTCAGCCTGGTGAGTGGGACGTCAGTGTGCCTGCCTATTACAAGTGTATCAGGTGTGTTGTTTAGCCTTAAGGGCTGTGACTGTTCGGCATACTGGCTTTGTGAGCTATGTGTTGCACGTGTTTTGTTTTGGGGTAGCGGTTGCTTGGGTGTCTGCTTTGGAGGTCTCTGCTGCTTAGGCAGATTTTTATTTAGAGCCTCCTAGTATGTTTTTGTGTGTTTATGTGTTTGGTTTGCAGTCATGGTAAGTCTATGTGAGACTGGAATTGTAGTGAGTGTGGTTTCCTTCTCCTCCTCACTGGTTACACCAGTACTGAGTTGAGAGAGCTTAGCCTCCAGTTTGGCTATATGGTTGCATCTCTCACATGTGTTGGAATTTATTGGGAGGAGGAGAGGGTTGTCTGTGTACATGAGGCAGTTGTAACATTGCCTCAAGATTCCCAGATTCACCAGCTGGACCAGAGAGGAGATTGACAACTGACCTTTGGACATGCTAGAATAGTATTGGGAATTCCTTTATAATTGAAAAAAGGGCCAATGGGGAACAAGGTACTCAAGGGGAGTTTGTGAGGGTGTAGTGCTTTTAATTTTTTAGTGCTGACTTATATAATTGCTTTAGTGAGCAAGTGCCAGGTAACTTAAATGCAATGTGTTACAGGTAACTTAAATGCAAAAATGACAAACAGTAACTTTCTTTCAAGTGAAACAAGGAAATAAGTACAGTAAGCAATGCAGATATCACTAGGGATCCACAGAAGCACTGAAAAGCCACGTTTTAGGTGGAATTAGCATTTCAGGGATTCAGCAGGCCTGGATCTAGTCTATGCTACAGCAAACAAGGTGTACCAATTTCAGTAAGAAACCGTTCAAATATGCAGGCACTATAAGCCTTTAACCAGAAATTCCCAGCTCAGAAGGGTAGAGTCCAGCCTCTCCTCCCACAAGAGTGCAGACCACGAACCTTCTTAATGTAAAATAACTGGCCTGAAGCCCAAGTGCTTAAACCAGAACTAATACACTTTTAGAATAACAGACACTGAGCCCTCAATCAGCAGTTCCCAACTTAGAAGGATGTAAGCTACCTGTCCTGCCACCACAGTGCAGGCCACAAACCTTCTTAATGTAAAACAACTGGTCTGAAGCCCAAGTGCTTAAACTAAAAGGCTTAGAATGAGTTACACCAAGCAGTAATAAATACAACTGAGTACTTTTAAGATGATGCAAAAGCAAAATAAAGTAGGAAGAAACACAAATACAGTAAAAGCAGATACATTTTTTTGAGTGAGCAAATGAGATGGGCCCAGGAGTTACAGGACAGAAACAAGTGCAAATGCAGGCCTTCAAATCAGAAAGTTGAGAGAGATGGAAGACCGCCTTGGCCAATAACTACAAATTCTGGGCCAGAACCACTCCTTATGTGGTAGACAGGTCACCTAATGCTTACCACTCCCACTGATAAGCTAGAAGGCTTCCCTCCAACACAGAAAGGCTTGGGGGGCTCAGAAGCTTACAAACAGTCCTGGATACAGCAAATCTGTGTCTGGAACACTAATTACAGGAAAAGTAGGAAACAGGCTTACATTTTTTTTTTTCCGAAACGTAGCAAAAACAGTAGTAAAAACAATTCACATGCAGTGCAAGCTGGCACACTTGAGTATGTAGCAATATTAGTCCACACACAGTTTGAAAAAATGTAATTAAATTAAAAAGGACTAAAAGCAAGTGCAGAAAGGGTTTATTAGGTAGAATGCGGTAAAGAGATGGGAGTGGGGGAGTGTCCTAGATCAAATCTACAGTGGGGCGGGCACTGCAAAAGCCACCAAATTTAAGCTACAACCAAGAACAGGGAGAGGGGGTGGGGAAGACAGTTTCAACAGAGATGTGAGGAATCACAGTGCAAATTATAAAACCAAAAAAATATATACTGTTCTCTGTATATTTGCAGAACAGTAAGACAACAGATATCTAAGCAACAATTTAGCTGTATAATACAGAATAATACAGAAAAAATATACTCAGCTCTATATATTTGCAGATAGTCTTGTAAGGCTGTCTCTCAGCACACAAGTTCCAATTTAAATGCAGGCTGTTATTAACAGGTCAAATTAAGGGAACCTTGAGTTAAGCAACACACAAGGTATAAAAAACAGTTATATCAGCTGAAGGTAAGGCAGAAAATCAGGGGGGATGGGGAAGACAGTTTCAACAGAGATGTGAGGAATCACAGTGCAAATTATAAAACCAAAAAAATATATACTGATCTCTGTATATTTGCAGAACAGTAAGACAACAGATATCTAAGCAATAATTTAGCTCTATAATACAGAATAATACAGAAAAATATACTCAGATCTATATATTTGTAGATAGTCTTGTAAGGCTGTCTCTCAGCACACAGGTTCCAATTTTCAACTGAATCAATTAAGTTAATGGGCTGTTTCATATTTTAGTATAAAGTATAGAGTAATGTGATGCATGGTTCTAAAAGGTCTGATGAAGTGGTGTGAGTAGCACCACAAAAGCACTTACCTACAATAAAGTTTTTTTTTTTACTTTTTGGCATAGAACTTTGTACGTCTTGGCAAATAATAGTGACTTCCTTGGCTGTGGTTTGAATCGCTAGCTGTTTCTCTGTGGTTTACATCCTTAAGGTGTGTTTGTTTTTGATGTAAACAGAGATACCTTAACTTTTTGCCTCTGCAGTAGCTTGCCTAAATGTAGAAGTCATTATAGCCCTGCACTGCTGGGATGTTTTTCTGTGGCTTTAAACAATGTTTCAGTAACTGCACAGACATTTATATTCTCCAAGGTGAGGAGAGTTTGCAGGGAGTGGAGTTTCTTGTTTAGACTCCTGGCATCAAAATTCACCAATAACTCTACTTTTAGAAGCCATCACTGCCTTGCCCTAAAAGAACTACAGTGGTTAGAACTTCCTCAATTAATTAGTTATCACCAACTAGTTCTCACCTTCAACATCCTAAAGAATCCCCACAAGACTCTAGCCCTAAACCAACTACTAAACCAATATTGAGCAAACCGACCTCTCTGCTCATCCAACAAAACCCTTCTCTGTATATCCAATGCCAACAATACTGCAGGGAAAGCTCTTTTCTCTCATACCATAGCTAGAAAGTGGAATAACCTCCCCCAGAATATCTCTTCAGCACCATCTATCTCACTGTTCAAAAAATCACTTAAGTCACACCTCTTGCATTCCTGGCTCTGTCCTTGCATCACATAAACACTTTCCTGCTCTCCTCCAATCCTTCCTATCTTCCTCTCTTCTCTGCTTACTGTCTTTGTACTGCAGTACTAAACTCCTCAAATACTGCCATACAGAACCTACTATGTGTAAATTAAGCTTGCTTGGAACAAACCATTGTAAATATATTATGTCTTGTGTGGTGTATCTTTTGATTGTACAATGAGCACTGCACATATTGTTTAATGGGGAGTTTTTCTCCACAGGCCTCAAATACTGCCATCCAGGGCCTACTATGTGTAAATTAAGCTTGCTTGGAACAAGTCATTGTAAATATATTGTTTCTTGTGTGACATATCTTTTGATTGTATAATTACCACTGCACATATTGTTTAATGTGGAGCTTTTCTCCCCAGGCCTCCACTGTAAATTAACCTTGTTCCAATTAGACTTTCCCATCAACAAATGTAAAATAAAAAAATAAAAAAATTATATTTTACATGTAACACATTTGTTTGTTTATCGATTGGATTGCACAGGTCATATATCACATGAAAGGTTTGTAATATATTTGAATACATTATTGCAGTCTCATCTTATATATTACAAGAACATGGCATGTTAACAGGGTTGTGTACACTTATCATAGCCACTATAAGCTTAGAAGGTTGGTGGTTTACAGGAATTGTGTGACCATACATTTACTGCTAGTTTGGAGGTCTGAAACTGAAATGTATGTCATTAATCAGTGATGTCATGCCTCAGATCATCCCAGTTATGTATCAGACAAACACAGGGGTTATGAGAAACAGAGCAAACATATGAGCCAGACATCTACACATCCTGTGAGGATCTGTACAGTTGTGAGGTATGTTCTGTAGTACTTGCCACTGTGGTATACAGGTGAACAGCAATGATGTGTACATGGGTGCAGTCTGTGCAGGGGAAGGGCCATCACCTACTAACACTACTCACATATCCCACATTTCTATATTGTTAGTTACATGTAGTAAAACTGGCTGCAATGCATGATGGTAAGGGCTGTGTGTCATGCATGTCATCATTTGGGTAATGTGGTAAAAGATTTGTGCCATCTCACCTGTAAGTGTGTGTGTGTGTGTGTGTGTGTGTGTGTGTGTGTGTGTGTGTGTGTGTGTGTGTGTGTGTGCGTGTGTGTGTGTGTGTGTGTGTGTGTGTGTGTGTGTGTGTGTGTGTGTGTGTGCATGTGTGCATATGTGTACAACCCAACCTCAAAGTGCAGGTATTAATGTACGGGTTCCTATTAAATGATCAAAGATGCATTCTTTCAAATGCATCTTGATCGAACTTGAAATCATGAAAAGGCAAAATAGTGAAACAGCATATAAGCGAATTCTTTCCCTGGGAAAGAAATTCCTTGGCCGCTTCCATTACTTTGCCATTTTTGTGACTGTAGTGTGAGCTTCAAGTTGGTATATTTAAGTAGGGGGTGTGTGTGGGGGGTGAAGCCACCCACTTTATGTAATATTATAAAATGTTTTTGGTTTGTTTTGTGGAACAGCGAAGCGTTCAAAATTGTAAGCTTTCGCTTACATGGGTTCAATAAATCATCGTTCACTTTTTTAAGTATTTGATGATTTAACATAGACCCTAATGTACATATGTTGTCTTCCCCTCACAGGTGGCGATGGGGTCCAGGGTCCCTATCACTTGGAGACTGATGTCAGTGTCTCTGCAGACTCTGACAATGATGATAGGAGTAGTGAGGTACAGGTGGGGTTGTCAGGGGCTGAATCTGTGCCATTGGTTGGCATCCCACTCTTGTCCACTTTTGTCCACACCATCCTCGCACACAGTGACAATGCCTACACATACCCCATCTCCAGTGACCACCGATGAGGGACAGTTGGCAGGTGGTGGCATGGAACAGGCTAGTGTGATGACTATGGCAGGTGTGAGTGTAGACACTGGCCAGAGCCAGTGTGCAGGTGAGGTCACACACAGGTGGATGTACAGGGGTGCTCGCAGGAGGACTGCTGCTCACCAAGCCACTGTCGCATGTGCCACAGCAGGTGCCACCAGATGCATGTTTCGGGCTGTGATGCATGCACAGGCATGTAGTGAATGCCACACCAGACTAATACTCAGGGTGGTGGCTGCAACTCTTCCTGATTTAAGTGGTGACATACATGACCGTGTTGAGGCCACACGTCAAAATACTGAGGTCATGAATAGACAGTGGGGTGAGACTTTGGCAATCCTCGACTGTGGCATGTCTTTGCTAAACCGTGTGGTGGGAGATGGGCATCGGCCATGTGGATGTAGGCCAGCAACGACAACAGCTGAGAGTCTACGGGATCATGCATCTTCACACTCCCATAGTGACAGAGACACCAGCACTACTGAAGGGGGATTACTGTCCACATCACACAGGAGAGGCTGTGGGCACGTGATCCTGGCCAGTCCCATCAGGTGCACAGATCCAGCAGACAACAGTCACCATCAGGAAGCAGTACTGCATCTGGCCTTGGGCCTGCTTGTGCCAGTGATACCCCTGGCAGGACCAGTTCCCATGTCTGTGGCCAGAAATGGTGAACTGGACACCCTGCCATTTATGGTCCACAGCTAACATACCCCTGTGTAGGGCAGCCACATGACATGACTGTGTACATACATACACACCCACATCTGTATCATAGGCAGGTCACTTTCAGACAAACACACCACCTCTGCACAGCCCATCTAGTGGATACCCCTCCAAACACACTCACTTGATGTCAACCATATGGCCCAGCCTAGGCCTCTGGCAAACCCACAAAACACCATGTGCACATGATGATACTTGTGCCACATCACTGTCATCTACAACATTGATGCAGGGACATGCTAATATGGGTCTGATGCATAGGGTGAATATAGTGCAGTGTAGCTATGTAATGCTATGTAAGGTGCTGTCGGTTTGCAATTGTTATGGATACACATACAGGTGTATGTGCCTTATTAGCCAGGATGCATTACTGCTGTTAGTACCACTGACTGAATGTACTCTGACATGCTGTATTCTGTTTGTGTTCCAGGTGTCTGTACGTCTACAGGCTGTGGCCCTGCAGACATTCCCCAAGATGGAGTATGACAGAGTAGGAATACACTGACCAGCTTTACATGTACACAGACCAGGTGTGTATGCATGCAACAGTGTGTGAGGGACACCTTTGTCACAGACAGATAGCCTTCAGACATGTCACCTCAGTGTTGTGTAGTACCACAGGCTTATACATATAGAACTGGTTACTGCAGTACTGTCAGCAGGTTCCTCACAAGTGTAGCCATTACATTAACTGCAACAGATTCACCTGTCAACACCTGTTGGCCCTGCCATTTCTTTCCCATACACTCAAGCCTCATGCCATTGATGAGGGCATGCATGATATTGTGTATGACAGGTTTGCGGTATGTATTCCTGAGTTCACCGGGTGAAATAGGGAGACAAAATGGTATATCTTTTGCATACACACAGTAAGGACTGACACAGGGGATGTGCGTACAGTAACACAAACACAGTTGGCAATAGACAGATTAGTAAACCTACATTTCCACTTTGATGTACTGTAGTACTACATACACATAGCATGTGCCACATAGATTATATGCATGGGACATAACACACTGCCTCTTACAACATGTAATGTTTTGAATGCCTTCATGGATGGTGAGATAACCCACCAGAAATAGAATATGGAGTCATGTATTGCTCCTACAAGCCTGGACAAGTGATGGTATAGCAGACATTGTATCAGCATGATGTTTCAGTCAGGTATGATACCTGATGCTGTCATGTGTGTCACTACACTCACTGTGGCCAATTTGGCAACAATATCAGATACATGGGCATTGTTAAGAGACAGAGACCATATATAGGCTGCTGGATATTCCATAGACATCTGTATACAGGCCAGGAATGGCCTGCACAATGGTTTAACATGCTGCATGTGAGGCAGATGCTGTTATCATGCTATATAAAGTAATGCCAGTGGGAGGTGGTAAACAGATGTGGATGGTACACACATCAAAATGGTATCAGCCAAACAGGATATGATCTTCACTCACATAACACACACACACACACACACACACACACACACACACACACACACACACACACACACACACACACACACACACACACACACACCTGCCAGTATTGAGATTAGAACCTCTACCTATCTAGTTATTACTACTATAGTGTCATACATTTATCAGATGAGCCACAGAGCTTACACAATTTCATCTCATCCCAAGGTACGTCTAAGGTGCATGACAGCAGGCCTAGTAAAGTAGTGTGATGGGAAGTTAGAGGGTGGTAAACAATTCAAAATGTTTTAACCCACACAGTATATGATTCTCACTCAAACACACACACACAAACAGTTGCCAGTATTGAGATTAGAACCCCTACCTATCTAGTTATTTCTACTATAGTGTTACGCAATTATCACACATGCCACAGAGCTTACACGATTTCACCTAGTCCCAAGGTACTTCTAAGGTGAATGACATCTGCAGGCCTAGTAAAGTAGGGTGATGGGACATTTACAGGGTGGTAAACAACTCAAAATGGTATAACCCACACACTATATGATGCCCACACAGACACACACACACACACACACACACACACACACACACACACACACACACACACACACACACACACACATATTCACTTGCCAGTCTTGAAATTAGAACCCCTACCTATCTAGTTATTTGTACTATAGTGTTACACAGTTATTGCATGTGCTACAGAGCTTACTGGGCTGACAGCTGGCCAAAGTTGCTAATAACTGCACAGCTGAGGTAAACTATTACATGTGCCAGAAAGTCTGCCTTCATTTTTTTCCCTTAGTTCTTGCTAGTTCTTTCTCTCTTGCACTTCAAATAGCCTAATAGCTTTGCACTTCAACATGTTTTTGTATTTATTATTCTAGCACACCTGAGAGCTATCAGTATTAGTCATTCCTCATGGAATTAGCTCCAGTACTTAGTAGTTACGACCACCCCTCCCGGCATGATTAAAGTGCAATTCTCTGTGCTTTTGCCCATTAACCTGTTGCACTTGGGCATTCTCAGGCACTGTTGGAACTGCCTCATATACACAGACAACCCCCTCCTCTAAACTCCCAAAACTCAGACTTGTGAGAGATGCCCCTATATCACCAAATTGGAAGATATGCAGTCTCCAGTGAAGACTGGACTAGTTGATCAAGAGTAGAAGGGTCAACACCTGCACCACACCACATGGAACACATACCCATCCAGAACAATCACTATCACAGCTCTGACATACAAACAAAAACCACAAACCCACCTTCACAGAGGCACTCAATAGATGTTTACCCAAACAGCATGGACCACCAGGATAGACATCCACTTGACCACCACAACACAGCACAAATCACAGGACACATATCTCACCTACACAGTGTGCCCCTCAACCTAAGCCCGTAAGGCTAACCACCTTGCCCAATACCATACTCATAGGTGACTTAATAGTGAGGTACACAGATGTCCCACTCACTAGGTTGAACATGGAGAAGGTAACAGTCAGCTGTCTATCAAGTGCCAGAATCCAACACATAATGCACCCAGTCAGGTCACTCCACAACAACTACAAGTATCACTCTGTCATTGTCCATATGTGTGTGAATGACCTGAGATGCACCACCCTGGACTACATGAAAAAAGACAAGAGTGAGCTCTCAGATTATGTGGGCCAGGCAGGTATGACAGTAGCCCTGAGCAGTATACTACTGTCACCCAGAATGATACCACAGTACAAACAACAAATGACTGACTTCAGCAATTAATTTAAGCGTCAGGTGTCATTCTCAGGGGATCCAGTATCTGTTTGCTTGTGCTGACATGATTAACAGACTGCGATGGCTTGTCAGAGATGGCCTGCATCTGTCAGCTCTGGGTTTCCAGGTACTGGCTAAGTGTCCTGCCACCCCTATAGTGCCTTTTTAGACAGTGTTCCAAATAAAATTACCACCATAACAGCTATACATAAATGCAACCTGAGGGTCATCCTGCTCAACACTAGACATCTAAATCTCAAGATGCAGTCACTCAAAGCACTCCTCAAACTGGAGAACATTGACATTTGTGTGTAACGGAGACCTGGTTTTCAGCAGCAGACAGCATCCCTGCACTACCAGGCTATACCTCATTCCACACCTGTCAGCCCCAAAACATGGATCACAGCTCCAAGGGCAGTGGTGTCTCCATATTCATAAAAGATATGCACACCTCCAGACTAGTATCCCATCATAATGCATCTGAGATATTTCAGATACAACTGACAATGGGTAACAGTGCAATTCAGGTCATAGCCTACTAAAGGTCCCCATCCATGTCCCAAGACACTCAATGCACATTCCCCAACACCTTGGAATCCATGATGATCCAACCCAACACTCTCATACTAGAGGACTTCAACTACCCCTCTATCAACTGGGAACGATACTCAAACACCAATACATTGGCCCAATGCTTCCTGGAATTCATCAGTTCCAATGCCCTGGACCAGCACATTCTGACACCCAGTAGATGAGGCAACATCCTTGACCTGTGTTGATAACTGACATATGGGACCATATCTTGACAACAGTAGTCAATCCCTACCTCATCAACCATAAAGTAATCACCATGGAAATCCACATCTCACCCACACTCCCCACAAAGGTAAGCACCTTGAGAAACATCTCCAAAGCTAACTTTGGACTCCTAAAAACAGGTGGATAACTTCACAGCACCCATGCCAATGGAAAATACCTGCATGACTACCAAATCATACACAAATGCTCTGTACAAACATGTACATGAATGCATGGAACTAGTCATACCCAACAGTACCGTAACACACTCCTCCAAACACTGGAGGCCAATCTTGTGGTCCCTTGCCATTAATAACCTGTACAATAAAAGGAATAAACTGTTGCAGAAAAAGTTGGAGTCCCAAGAGTGGTAAAACTCTCTTATTAGCCTCAACAACAATTTGAGATCCCTCATGAAATCATCTAAGGTCAGCTATGATGGCAGAATTGCAGCAGACACTGACAACAATCACAAAGCCTTTGATAGTTATATCAATAACCTCCACAGCAATACCCAGAAGTGCTCTGAGTTACTGCACAATGCTACCTCCTATACTGAGTCAACAGATATCGCCAACATTCTTGCCAACACATTCAGTTCCAGCTTTAACCCTCTCTCCCCCCAAGGGGAACAATCAGAATGCCAGAAGAATGGCAGGCACCCAGGATTACTGCAACCAAGGTTAAACCTGCATTGTCCATGGGCAAGAATACAGATTCCATGGGTCCCAAAATTATCCCTGGCTGTGTTCTACACGAACTACAAAGATACCTGGCACCACATCTGTGTGCCCTGTTCAGTCACAGCCTCACCTCAAGCTTTGTCCCTCCTAAACAGAGCACTGCTACAGTCACCCCTCTCCATAAAGGGGCAGCAACTACAGACCCTGAGAATTACCAGACCATTAGCCTGATGAGTCTAATATGTACAGCTATGGAGTGCATCATCAGGGACCTGATCGACAAACATATTGGCCATCTCCTAACTCTGGACCCTACACAGTTTGGCTTTGTGAAAGGGAGATCATGCCTGCTCAACCCGGTTGACTTCTTTGAGTCAGTCACCAGGGCTGTGTATCACAGTAAGGCACTGCATACAGCCTACATCAATCTGGACAAGGCTCTTGTTACCATTGCTCAGTCAGGAATTATTGCTGAACACAACAAGCTAGGCATCAACCCCTATATCACTATATCACTAGGGGGGTTGCAAATTGGCTCACAGATAGAGCACAAAGTGTGTATGTACTGAACTCTAAGTCAGACTGCCAACTAGTCACATGTGGAGTCCCACAGGAATCACTGCTGGGTACTCTCCAGTTGAGCATCTACTTCTCAGGAGTCCAGGCCAACACAAAGGAACTCTGGCTGACCACATTCACAGATGACTGTAAGCTGGGAGCCATCATTAACTCCAAAAGTGATGCAGACATCCTACAGAAAGACCTCACTGATACCACTGACTGGTGTGGAAACCATGGCCTGGAGTTTAACACCACAACATGCATCATTAGCCCCTTTGGTAAAAACTCAGTTTCCACTAAATACCACATTGATGGGAGCCCACTGAACACTGCAGGCATTATAAGAGATCTGGGGACACAGGTTAACAGCAACCTCTCCTTTAACCACTACATTGACACTGTGGTCAGGAAATCCTTCTATGTGGCACATCTCATTACCAAAGGTTTTGCAAACCAGAAGAAAGAGGTCATCGTCTCTGTGTACTCTTCCCTCATTAGACCAATCATGAAATTTAATGGCCCATTTGGCATGTACCTCACCAGACACCTGCAACAGCTGGAGAGGCCACAGAAGTACCTCACAAAGAGGATCCTAGGCATTAAACACATGTCCAACACAGACAGACTCAAAAGACTCCAGCTATAGTCTGTCTCATATCACCTACTTAGAGGCAATCTCTGCTTGACTTGCAAAGCCATGTCTGACCCAGCTCTTTTAGAAATGCTACATCTAAAGACATCCCAATCCCTCTGCACCACACACTGCAGCAACCTTGACCTCATTACCACAATCAATACAACATGCTGGAGGGACAGGTTCCTCGCCCAGAGACTGCACATGCCCTGGAAAAGACTTCCCATACATGACAAGCAAATTATCTAGATGACCCTCTTCCAGAGAACGTTTAATGACTGGAAGGGGAATAGAAAGTTCCCCCCAGGGATCACATCAGTGGCTCTACTTGATGGAGGCACTGGGAACTAATGTTGGGTGGCACAATGGCAGGGCACTTCTATGGGCTAGGCTTGCAAAGGCTCCAGGGCCATTAGCCTAGTACACACCTATGAACCTATAATGGGAGTGGCATCAGCATGACTGATAAAGTAGGACAGTGGGTGGGAAACTTATCAAAATACTTCTTCCTACAAACATACACACTTATACACCCACACACACACATTTGCCAGATCTGAAAGTAGAACCCCTGCCATTCTAGTTATTAGTACTATAATGTTACAAAGTTATCGCATGCACTATAGAGCTTACTTGGTTGACAACTGGCCAAAGGTGCTGATAAGGGGAATGACATCACCAGGAGTGATAAAGTAGGGCAGCGGGTGGGAGACTAATCAAAATACTTCTTCTTACAAAGATACACACACACACACACACACACACACACACACACACACACACACACACACACACACACACTTGTTTGCCAGATCTAAGATTAGAACCCCTGTCTAACTAGTGATGTGTACTATAGTGTTACGCAGTTATCACATGCACTATGGAGCTTACTGGCCTGACAACTGGCCAAAGGTGCCAATAAGGGGAATGACAGCAAGACTGATACAGTGTGACACTGGGAAGTGTTGTGGGTGTGAATGGCCTAAAAGTGTTTCACCTACAAACAAACACACACTCTCTCACACTCACATACACAATGGTCACACACACAGTTGACAGTATTGAGATTTGAACCCCTACCTATCTAGCTACTTGTACTAGAGTGTTAAGCAGTTATTGCATGCACTACAGAGCTTATAGGGGTGTTCATTGCCCAATTGTACTTCTAAGGTGAATGACAGCAACAGATCTTGTGAAGTAGGGCAATGTGAAATGTATTGAGTGGGAAGGCTCTTGTAATACTTAGACCTATGGACACATATGCAGGTGATGTGATATTATAAACCCAACCTCAGTACTGTTACACAGTGGGGCTCACCTTTTATGCCATGTGCAACTGTTTATAACAGGTATGCTACTGTCTACAGCAGAACATCACTGTATGCCATTCATGGTATCCGTGTGTGTGACTCACTCTGTCTGTGTCCCCCTGTGCCTCTCTCTCTATCACTGTCTCTCACTTCATGACATCTGTGTGTGCGTATGCTTGACATATGTTATCTGTTGCCCATATGTATGTGTGTGTGTCTTTCTCATGCAACAGATGCAGATATATCATGTATGGGCCACTTACAGCTAGCTGAGGGTAATCTTGTCTGATGTGTGTGTGTGTGTGTGTGTGAGGGGGGGGGGACATCCAGAGATAAGTGTATTCCAGTCCAGGGTTTTGTGTGCTACAGCCATACCTCTAAGCAGTACACAGGACTTTCCTAAGGGTACTTGTTTTGTTTAGCAGACATTTTCTGACATGTCTGTAGTCTGACACTGCAATGTATTGTGTCATTACCTACTGTCAGACATCCTCAGATCATCACAGTGCTTTACCAGAGGAATACTAGTTGTATGATGCATAGACCAATATTATGAGAGTGGTTATGTACATTCTTTGTGAGGTGTGGCTACAGCCAGTTTAGTAATGACACGGCTGTGTAAACAGTCCAGCAACTTGGTGATAGAATGGCTGGGGATCTCCTGCTTTTGTGTTATCTTTCTATCCTGAGATGCCATATCCTTTTGTGGGCATACTTCTCACCTGTACATTTTTTTTGCCAGTTGTCCAGGTGTTTGGCTAGATATTTCATCCTTTCTATGTAAACTTGTGTTTTTATGGCAAGTTAGTTACATATAATTGAAGAGTGATGTTACAACATAATGACAGACATTACTGTAACAGACTATATAACCTTCAGACAATTCCCGCTACTGCAAACTCCTCACCCTACTAAATTTCTCAGTATGTATGGGTGATATTTACAAAACATGGCTATCATTGTGCCTTTGTTCCACTTTTATTTCTACCATTGTCCAAAAATCTTGCTGTCAGAGGTTGGGAGTTATGGGTGTGGGTACAGAGTGCATTCAACTGTTCAGGCATGTCCATTATATGTAAGAGTAAACATAAGAAAAAAGTATTATTTAGAATAACCACTGGCAACAGCATCAAAAAGCACTTATATTCACAAAAGCCTTGGCACCTCAGCTACACATTCTTCAAGATGTTACTAATATGTGTAGTATAATCCACATAGCACTGTGACTTCCAGGTATGTCAGTGGGAGAACAGTGGGTGTCACTGACATGCATAATAGTTGGCACTGCAGTTATCTGCACATGGCCCTGTCAGAGACAGCACTGTACCTAGGGCCCTACAAGACAATTGCCAGGAGAACATGCTGGCCAGATCCAGACAGGATTAACCACACATACACATAGCTCATTGACCCCTGGCTATTGTGGACAGGCAACATCTTTTCATGTGAATTGGTACAGCCCTGCCAATGTGTGGTATGCCGCTGCTTCCCTGCATGTTACTGCATTTGTGTGGGTATATGAGGGGCACAACTGTCAACTGTACACATATACAAACTACTTGTAAACAAAACCACAATTACCACCAAACTGCTGAAAAAAACGCCAATAGCCAAACTTCGGAATTTGCCAGTTTATTTTAAACGTTATGATAAAATCCATTTTTCATCCCACGCAAATGTGGGACTTCTTCAGAAGTAACACAATTTAAAATTTCTAAGACATCTATTTATACATCCTTACTCATTTGGCGCCAAAAAATTAAAATACCATTGTTCTTAAAATTTAAAGGAGCATGCCTTAATGACAATACTTTTGATGAATCAAAAACTTGTTTCCTTACTATTTGTACACTCATTCCTCCACATTATACTTACAATATACATTATAAAATTGTGATACATTTATATATATGTGTGTGTGTATGCATAAGTCCTATTACGTCTTTTATTCACAATGCAGCTTTTATTTTAGATGAATACTTTTCTTTCATGCCGTTTATTAAAATATGACCTAAATTCAACATAGGCTTGAACATGAATAATACCTTATTCGATCGTTTAGGCTATCAAGCGATAAACGATCACATTGACCCCTAAATAAAATGGTTTTATGAAACTTCTGCCAGTGTTCCAAAATTTAATTCAATGCAACACGATTATTTTAATATAACTTTATAATTTACTAATATGAAAAATTTGTCATTAAATGTTCCTACATGATATTATAAAAGAACCTGTCATGCCTTCTTTAATTCAAGCAACCACTGTAGTGCTTGCTTCCTAATTTTTTCTCCCTGCCCTTTCTAATTATATTTATATGCTCGAATATTTATTGATTAATTATACCAAATATTGAATATATTCTCATTATGTATTATATCAATAGTTATATTAAAACCTTATATTTATATGTATATTAAAAATTACAGATTTGTTTTGTCCTTAAACTTTTAAAAATAATATTTTTAATTTTCAAAAATAATATTTTTTAAAAATTGTTTTTTTATTAAAAATAGTTTTTTTTTAAAAAAAGTTTTATACTTCATTAAAACATTTTTATATATACCTATACTTATCTTTAAATATTTACATGTTTTACTTTTTTGAAATTATGATATTCACCAGGTAATGCCAAATTCAGAACTATATGTTCTTCTTACTATTTATCTTTCTAAACATTTAAGTTTCAAAAGGCACATAATAGAGCATTTATCATTTAGGCCCGGATGCATGTGTGCATTTAATCTAATTTGCCAACATAATTCCATTTTTTTCTAACAATAAGCCATAGGGTCCATCTCTCTCATCCTGTGGGATCTGATGTATAATTTTAAATTTAAACCTGTGGTCAGGATGAGCCAACGTATGTCTCGCTAATGCATTGTCCTCCTTTTTCTGGATTATACTGCTCAAATGTTCAGATATTCTATCCCTGAGCCTCCGCTCTGTTTTTCCTATATAAAAGGAGGACATGCCTGGCACTTTGCCACATATACTACCCCCCCGGGTATTGCGATTGAATTTCCCTTTCAAATTAATCTGAAAACCATTCATTTCTACTTTACTACCCACATCTATGATGTAGCAATAAGGGCACAAACCACATTGTGATATGCCTACACTTCTCTGTATGATGATCTTCTGTCTTTGGAACATTGTTTTAAAACTAATGCCTTTTCTCCAGACAATTTTAGGCGTGAAATTAAATTTTGAACCTAACGCTACATCTTCATTCAGCAATGACCAATTCTTAAAAATAATTTCTTTAATTTGCGCATAATCTGAAGAAAAACTCATGATGCATGCCAATTTAAACTCATTCAATGAATCATGAATTATATCAATATTTGTTTCCGGACCAAACCTAAAATTATCTTGGTTTGTCTGTATGTCTGTTTGTGACCTGAGAATTGGTTAATAAACACCAATCATTCTTTTTTATGTAACTTCTTGCATAAGTTCCTCTATCATTGTAAGTGGATAAGCCCTATTCAAAAACATTTGCTTTAAAACCAAACATTCCTCTTTAAATTTCTCATTTGTCGTAATCATTTTTGCTGCCCTTACCAATTGACCTTTTAATACCGATCATTTTTGGTGTAATGGATGGGCACTTGTAAAATGCAAAAATGTATTGGAATATGTTGGTTTCCTACATAATGCAGCTTCATATCACTTGTCTATTACATTTTTTGTTAAATTTACATCTAAAAATACTATAGATGTAGTCTCAAAAGTATAGGTGAATCTCAGAAAAGCTGTTGTATTGTTCATCATGGCTACCAATTCAGTGGCTATTTGTGCTGACCCCTCGATGACCAAAATGATGTCATCTATGTATCTGCCATAATATCTAGTTACATCTTTAAAGCTGTCATTGGAAAAGATGTATGTGGTTTCCCAATAAGACAAAACTAAATTTGCGTAACTAGAGCCACACGGTGAGCCCATTGCCACTCCTTTTTTCTGTATGTAAAACTGCTTATCAAAAAATATAAAATTATAAGATATAATAATATCTAAAATTTCTTGTACTAAAGACATTTCAGCTACAGGAGTGTTTTTCTGTTGCATTCTTGCTATCACCCATTCTATTCCCTGTTGTTGAGGAATACAAGTATATAACTCTTTTACATCTATTGTCAAAAAATTGAAATGTTCATTGAAAGGCAAATTATTCAAACTATTCAAAAATGCCCAGGAGTCCTTTAAAATCCATTGTTCATCTGATACATATTTTTTCAAAATGGAATCTACAAATTTAGCACATGCATACGTTGACGAATTTCTTCCATCCACTATTGGTCTAAGGGGGTGATTTTCAAGGTTTTATGGATTTTAGGTACTCCGAACATATTTGGTACTCTAGGGGCCAATATCATTAGATAATTAAATGTATGCAAATCTATTCTGGCTTCAATGAAGAGCTCATTAAGGAAACTCTTGATGAATTGATTAGCTTTATTATATTCATTCAGTGAAGCTAGATGATACGTTTCTCCCTCTAATATGTTCTTAATATGACTCTCATAGTCTATCATATCCATAAAAACCAAACCTCCCCCTTTATCTGGATTCATGATCCTAATGTTGGCAGATAATAAACAATCAAGGTCTAACCTTTCTTCTTGATTTAAATTATAATTGAAATTAGGCCTGTTCTTACTTAATTTTCTTAGGTCTAATTCACAAAATTTTTCAAAAGTACAAAGTGCATTATGCAACAGTGGATTGTAACTACTTGCCACTTTAAATTCAATGTTACTCATTGGTTGATTCCCTAATAAGTATTTCAAATTCAATTTCCGTACAAAAAGTTTCAAGTCACATATAGCCTCTGCTAACTTTACTTTACAAGATGGAACGAAAGTCAATCCTTTTGAAAGAATGTCTGCCTATTGCTCTGAAATAGAAAAGGATGAGTAATTATATATTGTAAAAGCACCTTTACTGTTTGTGATGAGTTAAGGCATCCTATCGTCATTAATATCTATGTTCATCTCCTGTTGTTTCGATTTTTATTTCTGTTCCATTGTTTCCTCTGATTCCTCTTCTGAAAACCCTGATTGTTCTGTTGATTTAAAACAGACCTTCCCCCATTGTTGTTAATAATTTCCATATCATTGTTGTTACGTTCCCTTATCCTCTCACTTCTCCTTAACTGCTCATTGTCCATTTCTTCATTAACAAATTGCTGTGGGGAAGTCGATGCTTGCTGTGGGGAAATCGATGCTTGTATCATATTCATACATATATCATTAATTTTGTAATTTTTAATATACATATAAATATAAGGTTTTAATATAACTATTGATATAATACATAATGAGAATATATTCAATGTTTGGTATAATTAATCAATAAATATTTGAGCATATAAATATAATTAGAAAGGGCAGGGAGAAAAAATTAGGAAGCAAGCACTACAGTGGTTGCTTGAATTAAAGAAGGCATGACAGGTTCTTTTATAATATCATGTAGGAACATTTAATGACGAATTTTTCATATTAGTAAATTATAAAGTTATTTTAAAATAATCTTGTTGCATTGAATTAAATTTTGGAATACTGGCAGAAGTTTCATAAGACCATTTTATTTAGAGGTCAGTGTGATCGTTTATGGCTTGATAGCCTAAACGATCGAATAAGGTATTATTCATGTTCGAGCCTATGTTGAATTTAGGTCATATTTTAATAAACGGCATGAAAGAAAAGTATTAATCTAAAATAAAAGCTGCATTGTCAATAAAAGACATAATAGGGCTTATGCATACACACACATATATATATATAAATGTATCACAATTTTATAATGTATATTGTAAGTATAATGTGGAGGAATGAGTGTACAAATAGTAAGGAAACAAGTTTTTGATTCATCAAAAGTATTGTCATTAAGGCATGCTCCTTTAAATTTTAAGAACAATGGTATTTTAATTTTTTGGCGCCAAATGAGTAAGGATGTATAAATAGAAGTCTTAGAAATTTTAAATTGTGTTATTTCTGAAGAAGTCCCACATTTGCGTGGGACGAAAAACGGATTTTATCATAACGTTTAAAATAAACCGGCAAATTCCGAAGTTTGGCTATTGGCGTTTTTTTCAGCAGTACACATTTACACAGATTGTGCTGATATTTGCTTTATATTTTGGTTCCATTTACCATAGTAATGTGCCCTGTCTTGGGGACTAGAGGCATATCAATAAGGAGCACAGGTCAGATTGTAATGGTATACATTTGAGTTTCAGACTTCTTACCCATCATACCTTTACTGCAACTGTGGGTCCTGCTGTGCTATCACTGCGTGAGTCTGTAGGGGGTTAATTCAACATTGTCACCATTTGTGTGTCTTTAACAGATATTTCTCTGTGGTTTTCTACAGCTGACTTACTGTGTGGGTGTGAGGGGTGGGTATGGGACCCCCACATTGACATCCATACCTGTGACCTACGACCCCCTGTTAGTTGTCCCCACACATATACTGCGGTGGGATTTGCCACCTTGGGTAGTACTGCATAGTGTGTGGAGGCCAGTTTTGGGCAGACATTTCCTGGTGTCACACATAGCTGTCAGGTGTATGCTGCTATCCCAGTAGGCCACACCATTCCCTTGTACGCATTCATACAGTATTACCATAGATATGCTAGCAAAACATACTAATCCATTCATTTATTGTTAAGAAGACTGACTTACCTTGTGCTTGCAGCAGTTGTGAGGATTGTGCTTGAGGGCTGCCTATGTTGGATGCACACAGTACACTCCCTATACATGGTAATTTACAGGTAATGTGATGTGTGTGTCATCCATTTTAGTATGTGTGCGAGCCAGACAGAGGTGTCAGTCCCTGGGGTCCCTACAGTGTCAGTATATGTGCAATGCATTGCCTCTTTGCCAAGGTCTGAGCATACTGGGCACTCCTCCATATACCTACAGGAGCAGGCTCAGGGGCCTCCTCCTGTGAGTCCCTCTGAGCCTGAAGGGACCTTGGCAATAGTGGGGGGCTATATGGCCCTTCCCTGTGCTGTTCCTGCTGCAGTTTTTTCCACAGAATCATATTGTGTAGCATGGTACTATGAACATATGTGCACATGTGTCTGCAGAGTACTGCAAGGCTCCACCAGAAATGTCAAGGCAGTGGAACCGTGACTTGAACTTCACAAACACATGCTGTATAATGATCCTAGCTTGTGCATGTGCCTCATTATGACATTCTTGTGTGGGAGTGTGTGTGCATTTCTGATAGGTGTCATCATCCATGGCTCCAGTGCATAGCCAGCATCTCCCACCAGATGGCCATATGGGAATGTGCCCACTGGCAAATGCCTGGTACAGCTGTGATGAATGCCTAATGTGGGAGTTGTGATAGCTTCCAGGGCTGCCAGCACACGCATTCATGATAATGCCCTGGGCATTGTACACGACCTGGCAGTTGACGGAGGGGAAGCCCTTGGAGTTTATGTACACCCTACCCTGTTCACTGGGTTTTTCTTTGATGTGGATGTGCGTGCAGTCTATGGCACCCGGTACCTCTGGGTATTCTGCTACACAGTGGAAAAGACGCATATTGCTGGTCCTCTCCTCATGGGTGTTGGGGAAGTAGATTTGCTCACTGGCATGTGGTAGCATGGCATCCAGGAACTGGTAGAGTACGTTGGATGCAGATGCCTGTGAGACTCCCATGATGTCCCCAGTAGGTCTTTGGAAAGTACCTGTAGCTAGTATTCTTAAGGCTACACTTACCTTGGTATCCACTGGGATGGGTTCCCCTCTGTTGGTTCTGGGTCTGAGTTGAGGCTGGCACAGCTCAATGATTTGCTGAAGGATATCTTTGTCCACCCTGTATCTCCAGATCATGTAGCCCTTGATAGGTAACTCTGGGGTTGAACACTCTTCTCCTCCTGAGTCTGGAATGGTTGTCAGCATTATCCTCCTCACTACCCTAAGCCTCTAGCATATACTAGTGTATCAAAACAACAGCAGCCAACAACATGTTTGTTAGCTTTGTCAGTTAAAAATCCCCCGTGAGTATACACCTATGCTGTAGAGTTTGCATAGTTTATAGTGGTGTGCTGCTGATGCTACCTGTGTGATTGGCTGAGTATGATGCATTCTAGCTGCTTCCTATTTTATTTGTGCTTGGTTGCTTTTATTCTGCAAGTTCAATTTTTTCCTTTTTTCCCCTTCTTATTTTCTCCCCTTTTAAGCCCTGCGGCACGCCGTGCAAACCAAGTGCCCAGATGTAAACAGTTCTGGTATTTCTGGGGGTTCTTTTCTTTATTTAGACCAGGTACACACCACACAAACCCATTTAGCTAATGTAAACAGTAAGAAATGGCCCTCCCCTGGGTGCAAACATGCTCCTCAGTTCATGGAATAAGACAATACAGTGTCAGACACACACCCTTGCTTAGCTGTGCTTAGCTAAGCTTATCTCTGCACCTTAGGGCTCCAATGTGCTTACAACATGCCTTACACATCCCCTTTTCATGTCTGCTGCTCCTCCTAGTTACACCATCATGCTGGAGCACAGACACAGTTAGGTGCAGTTTGGGACTTAGAAGATTTTTGTGATTCAGTAAACTTCCTCCCATTTGCATAACCCACTGCCTTAGTCCATAGTTATTGCACTTACACAGAGCATTTCCCCTTGACAACCAGTGTTCCCTGGTATTGTTTTCATTTTGCATGCCATTGACTATAATGGCAAAATGCAGATTTCCCTTAAAATTGACTTTTCACCTTTTTTTTTTTTTAATTTTCAGCCCAATCCCATTTGCACGCCGCTGCGCTATGCTTAAATGGCTGAGAACAGCCAAAAATAAGTTTGATTTTTATAAAAAATAATCAGTTTTCCATGCCAATAGCCATATATTTGGCCATTGGCATACCTAACCACTGTAATACATGCTTTCTTGAGAGCTGTCATGCCTCGGTTTTGTTATTTGCAGAAATGCATTCGGTTAATAACTGAATACATTTCTGCAAATAATACTGTTCCTGCATGGATACCTGGCTGCTTGATGAATCACTAATTCACTTAATTTCCATGGTTTTCACCAGAAAATGAGGTAATTAGCTTTTGGCAGCCATATACATGCAGGAACAGTGTAGGCACACATGTGCATGTCAGATCAGCTGTTTGCTGGATCGCTCGGCGGCCATATTCCATGCAGGAACGGCTACACTTTTCCTGCATGGAAATATCTGCTTCCTGAATCCCAGGGTTAACTCAGCTTGTAATATAGTTGATTCCAGGTAGATAGCACCCAGCTAAACAGCTCAGATATTTGAGCAGAAATAAATTCACAGATACGTGACTAACACTTATAAACACAGAGAAACCCTCTAGGCTAAAAGTTAAATACAGAATATCATAGAAGTGAAAACAACAATAACCCCCACTGAAACCAGTTTGCTACACTTGTAGTAAGGTAACTGCAGAGAGACAGAGAGACCACAATATTCAATGAAACAAAGAGAAAAATAAAATGCTGTACTATCTGTAACACTGGGAGTTTATACTTAACTCAGCTTGTAATACACTTGATTGCAGGTAGAATTAAATTAAACTGAACTTGTAAATCATGGCACTTATATTGTATAAAGTTATATTTACTTAGTATAAGCAATTAGCTTTTTAGTAATTAGATTACTTTTAGATTCACCAAATTGCTTCATCTGTAGTGAGATGGAGTTCAGTGCCTTCCTCTCTCATATTTTATGACACCTGGGGTCTCTGCATGTGTAATTATAGAACTGAATGCTCAGTTCATTCCAGCTAGAATCACTCAATTTCCACATTATGATCTCTAACACTATACTTTTTTAACTTGAGCATTATGCACATGCTAGACACCTGTGGGAAAGCACTTTGCATGTCCCATTCACATCATGCCTCCATTGGGATACATTTAACTCTAGCTGTCACCAATTAGAAATGGAGTCACTAAAGTCCATGCTTTATTGACAACAAATTAATAAATTCAGTGCTGCCATGTTTCACACCTTGTAATACCCAACACATTAGAAAACATATCATCTACTTATATGTCCCAGTATCTATCACAAAAAAGGAGGTTCCATCATTGCGTAGCAGTTGGCACATTAAAAACTGGATGTAAGTACAAAGTATTTGTGACTTTTGACTGCAGTTTCTCTTACAGGACATTAAAAGTGTGAGAGAAGCTATTGCGGATTTTAGATCACAAAGAATGATTGCAGAGGAAAGAGTGTGTGGAGGAAAGTAAAATTTTACTCCACCTATTACACAAGAATATAATTAAACAAAGAAATATAGTCATGGGATCCCTATTGGAAAGCTATGATGGTCCTCAGTACATGGCTGAGGCCTAGAATAGTATAGGCTAGAAGAAAAACCTTCTGTATATGAGAACAGTGTCATTATTGCTACAGTGATCTGAAAAGGACTTAGCCTAACCTCTAGTCCCAGTGGGATGCTGAGGTAAGAGCATCTCCACCATTAACTTCCCAAAGATCAACCTTGTCCTAATGCTACATGCGGTCAGCCTTGTCATGTGTCCACATGCAGTCATTATCCAAATATCTAAAATATTCCAATTTTTCTCTCCAAGCCTCTTAACCCATGACAGGGAATGTGCAGCTGCACAACAGGAGGAAAGCATGCCTTAAAATGTGTTGGGGTGAGTATACCTGCTTCAAGCAGTAGAGGGTTACATGTTATGAATTATTTTCAGGACGTAAACCTGTCCCTGCTAGACTACAGATAAATCATAGTTCTATACTTCACAGGCAGCAATATGAATACTTGATCCAATTCCTGTGTCTGTCCATATATCATGTTATGGTACTGTACAAGTAGCTCACCATATTAAGGCTCTGTGTTCATATTGTTATGATGATGTCTTTGGGTTCAATTCCAGCTGTGTTCATCTGTTATAACATCAGCTCAGTTGTGTGTTTGTTGCAGATTTGCATGCATTACAACATTAGAAGTGAAAAGTATGTATGAGCTCCATTTTTTTGTAGAAAACTTCTGTTAAAGACCTGCTTTCTCAACATACAAAATATGGGGACAACAATGTGTTTGACTCAGCCTTCATCTGCATTGTATAAGTAGTTCAACACATTTCAGCACATTAAGGCTTTGTCTTCCATCCTGCATGCCATGATGGCTGTGGGTTTAATTCACTTGTTAGTTTGCTATTATGGCATCCTTAGTAATGCAGCAAGTGATTGCTGTAATTCAGAGTATAGTACCAACAGCATTTTAAATGAAAAATTCAATAACCTGTATAATTACCTCACACTCCATTACTGTGAGTTTAAATACAGTCTTCACTGGGATTGCTAGAGTATCTCAACCCCTTAATACTTTGCTTGCCAGATTGCATACGGTCATGGCTTTATGTCTGATTCAACCCTTGGTTTTGAATCATATAATCGATGGTGTGATGACCCTCTACTGAACCAGTAATCAAGGAGCCTCAATCCTCACCACTAGCACCAGTAAGGGATGTACACATTGGGAGGATGACAAGTACGCACATAGTAAAGTACAATTTCTCTTAAGAGCACACAGAGATCACAGTCAGTCTGGGGCTGGTTTCTCCCTCTCTCTCTCTCCACATCCCCAATAAGACTCCCCACTGGCACATCTATAGGGTTAAGATCTCAGCCAATCAGTCAAGCCAAAACCTCCAGCACCATCTCTATCCAACCAGTGCTTCATGTCCCTGCCCAAGTAGCTGACACACACACTTTGAGATCTGATTTACATACAAACACACACACACTCCTGGGAAAGGCTGGTACAGGTTTACTAGCTGTACCCCCTTCTGCCCAGAATAAAAGGAAGTTGTCGCCTCACAGTTAGACGTTGCCCGTTCGATTCTCAGTTAGAGCGTCTTCTGTGTGGCGACATGCGTGAATGGGCGTTCCCTTGTGGCTGAAGGTTGTGCGTTAGGCCCAGCAAGCCAGTACGTAAAAATCTACTGCCAATCATTAGCAGACCGGAGTTCCACTGTGGTGACCCCTAACCGGGAAAAGCCGAAAGACACAAACAAATCACTGCCACCAACCAGCTCTTTATTAGCTACTATAAGGCCCTTACAAAGGGTGACCAATTTTACTGTTTAATGTTACTATTATCCAAATGGTAAGTGTGACCAATACTTTCAAAGCTATTTGAGTAGCCTATACAGTGTCACCAAATACATATGCAAGTACTCTAAGAACTTAAATATCTCTAAACAAGCCAGCCACAATAAAAAGGCTTAAATATATTTAATAATAAATAATAAAAGAACAAGACAATACTCAGTAATGCAGTACAGTGACTACAGAGTTCAGAATCACAGGAAATATTTTAAAACATTGCAGGACAGTCTCAAATAAATAGAGAAAACATCTAAACTAATCTTTACTATAGTCCTATCTATATCTAAGAGAGATTACTGTACTTTGGTTACTTCCTATTAGCAAGGCAAGTGCTGATGAGAGGATGTTTCCAGGTCCAAAGACAAATACAAAATGCACATTCTCTGAGAGACTTCCCAAATCAATATCAAAACATTACTGCTGAGTTAGCTGGATGACATCATTCTTTGCCACCTGCCTTCAGTTACCAGGCTAATAGAAACCAATATCTCTGTGTCAGAAATACTTATCTTTCAGATGTGCAACTGCTAGGAAGTCACAGAACAATAAAAACACTTAACATTTGAAATGTAGTGAATATTTCTGTTTCAAGACAATAGGAAAAACTTCTTGCTCTAGACATCCTGTCTTCTTGCTGTATTAACTAACTTTATAGCACATCGTAAAACAATTTCCACTTATTTTCTTGAAGTTTTGCAAGATACCTCTGTATGTTCCAACTTCTACTATTAAAACATGTATTTGCATAAAAACAACACTATATAACCACAAGATGTTTGGAATACCCCATTCTACATTCTATGCCTTGATAGTCTACAAAGCCAGTCAGGAACAAACTGAGGCATGGAAGCAGAATAGGGCATACACTTTACTTCATTTCATATTTAACAGCTACCTTGCAATAGCACTCAGCTCATTTCCATGACTGATGCCATAAGTTAGTACATGAGACTGATTTCAACTCATTTTTGCTGTGCAATTAGAATTACAAATTTGCATAGTTTATAAATGGGCATTAAGGTTGCTCCCTGCAACTGATCACACACTGTATGACCACAAAAAGGTAATTAAGTCTTGTTTTGATGTGTGTGTGTTGTGTATTTTATGACCAGGTTATGGGGTTGGAAATGAAAGATGAAACAGGAAGCAGGCAGAGGGTATGACAACAGATAAGCAAATAAGGAATGGGAAGGAGGTGTAGGAGGCATGAACTTTTTTTAGGAAATATGGCCATTTTGCTATGAGAAGAGAAAGTTGAGGAAGAAATGGAAATAAGAAGATGATATGAGGCGTAGCTTGGGTAATAAGGAAATACAGACAAGACTAACAGTATGTGTAGTAACACAGCCAGAGAGAGGGAAAACAATGCTGAAGGAGGCAGAGGGAAGACAATGGTGAGGAGAGGATTGTAAAACTCATGGGTTGGGCATGGAAACAAAAGGGAGGGAATACCATGTTGGGAACAGGATTGGGTATTTATAGATGCAGTCTCTACCAGAGAAGATTTAGGGGCAGATTATTCATCAGAGGTAGTAACACCAATGGGTCCTGAACAAGAACATGTAGCTCTTGCTGGGTGGATATCTATAGAAGATACACCCACATGCTCTGTATGCTGCCAATGGGCAACAATTGTGTCATCTCCTCTTAAACTGTTACTGGTGGGTACAGCTATTCCAGTCTCTGGTGCAGGGCTACCTCTCAGAGGTGGTGCAGGGGGGCAGGATGTATGGCTGGCAGCAACTGTGGCAGACTGGTATTAGACATACTGGGTGCTTCTGCTGAAAAGTGCTCGGTGTGCTGCCACTTGAGTGCACCATGCATCAACTGGGCTTGCCAGTCAGCTGGGTACTATTTGCTGTGCTGCTGCTGCATATAATAACAAATCAAATGGAAAGAAACAAAAAAGTTAAACAAACTAAATGTATTCAACAGAAAAGATAATGACAGAAAGTAGGAGAAGAGAAATACAAACACATTGAAAATTGCATTTGACAATGACTTAAACAAACTACACTTTGCAAATAATTAAATAAAATCTTGAATATCAGAAGCACATATATTTTTGAAATTCATGATTTTATTTAATTCTTTACAAAGTGTATTCTGTTTAAATGAATAAAAGTCAGCCTGATATACAATATTACAGATAGAAAATTAAAGGATGAGGCTACTTAGTCAGAGAGATGTGTGTATGTGGTCCAAGATGCATTTTAATGTCTGAGGAAACTGTTCATAATCAAAGTAAACAAGCTGCTTGCACATACATATTTCATTTGAGGCGATAGGCAAAAGACATCCAATTTAACTTTAAGTTCTGAAATGTCCAGCAAACAAGTAATGAAGATCTGACATATATAAACAGTGCAATGTTACAATAATACTACTGGACAGAATAAAAACGATATGTATTTTTTATGATTACAACAGGGTGGGTGGGAAATGAACTCCCTGACATCCTCAATGTGAGAAAAAAGCACTTAAGATGATCCACATGTCCATTTGTACAGATGCAGGCATGAAGACACTTTTTGAATGTAGTAGTATGACTGTGTAATGTTAGATCTATGCCATTACTGACTTATATGGCTCTGATGTATGAAAGTTAGACTTTTTTGAATACCTTCTACAAGTTACAGCATGTATACTTACCCTGACACTCTCTTAGCTACACCAGTGTGATACTGTGCATCTATCAAATCCTCTTGATCTCCTCCTGGACCAGATACAATAAAAAGGGCATGATATAAGGATGCAATGACAGGTTATTTGGGTAACTGAACAAAATTATTCTTAAGGTTTGGAGGTAGAGACTGTACCTGAAATCTTCCTCCCATTTGCAAAGGAGTTAGGACTGAGGCAGCTCATGACACTGTAATAGTGATGGCACAGTTCCTCCATGTCTGGGATGCCAGTAGCATGAGTGACAGCCTTGGTTAAACTATTCCAGGATTCAGCCATATACTATGGCCCAGTAGCCCTGCTACTGGAGCATCCAGCTGTACCCCCTATGAAAGATGTCCAGAAAAGTCTTGGATGGCTCCTCCCACCACCTCTATGCTCTAAAAGGGACATTACCCTTTCTTTCTAAATCTATGATGTCTCACTTTGAAGGATATCAGGGAAATATGTCAGACAACTGGCACCCAGAAAACTTGTTCTGTGTCCCATCTACCACAGAAGGATATACATTGACATGCATGATGGATGGAAAACTCAGAAAATATAGGTATTGTATCAGATTATTGTTTCTAATTGCACTTTGAGGTGTGAAACACGTCAGTCCTCCATCTCAGATTATGGCACAGAGAACATACTCTAAAGTGACACCATCTGAAGAGTTTTAAACATGGGATGTCAATTCTTCTCAACCCTAAAATAACTGGCTGCCCACGTGTTCTTCTGAACTGTACGCACAAAATCAAGCATGTGCACAGCATCATGTTGAAATCACTACAATGTTTATCAAGTTAGCTAGTCAAGCAAATTACGTGATTTGGAAAACAATAATGAGATAAGCCTTAATTAGCATAATCATTATACCCAGAAGGATGAATCTAAATGATACAAGTGCAAAGAGAAGCACATATCATCACCCTACAGAAGACACCTTTTGTAAACAGAGATTGAATCTGCTAAAGGTGCTTTTGAAGAAAAATTCCTTCTCATGAAGTTATCAGCCTAAATTTGGTAACTTCTAATTTTTACACATCCATTAATTTGGGCAAGGATAGCTTTCAAACTATTCTTTACTCTAAGGCCTATAAGAGATGTCAGTTTGTCAATACATACAAATGTATTGTCAAAAAGTGTATTAAAGGTTAAATTACAAGCACATTGCATGTTGTAGCATACATGTTTGTTAAAGGAGAAGATAAACACAACCCTGAGCTCATGGATGCCGGAACCATAGAGCCAGGGGGAGCCCCCTCCCCACTTTTAAAGCTCAAGACCTGTCGGGAAAAATTAATGAAGTGGAGTTTTCACGCTGATGTGGATTTGCACATGGAAGTTAAACTTACTAAACTAGCTGTTCTTGTTTTCTTATTTCTCTGTGTTACAGGAGTTATGTTGCTTCTGTTCTGTCAATGCTGCCACAGCCAGAGTCATGCTGGTAAGGAGGGTTTTGTTCTTTTATTTGCAGGAGTTATGCTGCTCCCCTATGTGTATGTGTGAGTACATGCGTGCACGTGTGTGTGTGTGTGTGTGTGTGTGTGTGTGTGTGTGTGTGTGTGTGTGTGTGTGTGTGTGTGTGTGTGTGTGTGTGCACACGCATGTGCATGTGTACATGGGTGTGTGCAAAATCCCCTAGTTAGGTATACCTGGTTGTTGGTGTTAGGCTCAAACAAGAACCTGTACTCTCTACCCATACCACCACTTGTGATTCAGGGAGTTGAGTCCTTAGCTTTCCACTGTTCAGATTTTCACAGAATATGTGGCTCATACCTATGGTCTCTTCCTCTTAAAAGTTGTATTTTTCTGGCAAATCAGTGGGAACTGAATTCACTAAATAATGACAGCTCTTTAAGTTTCAGTCTTCCTATTTTTCAGGAAACACATGGTAACACAAAACACTTTATTTTAGCAACTTTTGTAAGATTATACAAGCAATATTTAAAATGTGCCCCTGGTTTTGGGTCTTTGCCCACTAAACAAATGTTGGCTTTTTCCAGATTTTTTGGGCTGTAAAGTTGGGAGATTTAGTTGATAGTTAAGTGCATTTTACAAGGAGCAGGGGAAGAGTAGTTTAGTGCTCCTTATGCTAAGTTGTTTGCATTGTTAGTAGTATACTTGCTTATGATGCAGAAGGCTGTGGGTACTACTCTGACAGTATGCAGATGGACCGCTGATACTGTACCGTGTTGTACTTTAATGGGAGTGGATGTTGCAGTCCTATGAATGTCCTCCTTTGGAGGAGTTACCTAGTAACTATGAACCTGTTATCAGTTTGCCATCCATTCCCCATTGCAAAATTACTAGCTTATCATTTTTTAATTTAGCATAGGCAATTTATTCTTTAATGGCAACAGGCACTTTATTTGTAGATGAAACAATGAAATATAAAGTTGTTTGCTAGCAGTAAGCTCTTCATTAGTTACAGACCCTTTTAATGTGGAATTACTTAGATGACTTACTTCTGCAGAGATTTTGCATATTTACCGATATTGGTGGATTGTAATGACAGAGGTTTGAGTGGCCTTTAATGGTTGAAATTTTCTGAAATGGGTAGTTTTGTCATTATTGGTTCATACATTTTGTTTCATTGCTTACTAGAAGACTGTTCCAAACTACAAATTTAAAGCACATTCTAACAAGTGGTGCTGTATTATACAAGGAATATAATTTAATACAATCAGGTTAATACAATCAAGAAGTTGAATCAAAGAATGTATACATGTATGCTTGATCACAGGATTCAGGAGATCAAAATAGGGGAAGAGACCAGTCACCAATGGAATCCCCCAGGGTTCGGTGCTGAGACTTTTTTTGTTTGGCATATACATCTCAAAAATAAAAGGAAATACCAAAGGGCTTTGGCCAGCTAAGTTTGAGATGACTGCAAGCTAGGCGCAGTTATTGAATCCCCAAATGACAACCATCATGCAGGAAGGTTTGCCCAAACAATAACTGGTGCCAGAATCATGAATTGAAACTAAACTCCAAGAAATACATTATCGTATCCTTTGAGAAGTCATCTACTCCAGAGAACTGCCAAATTGACAATGCCTCCTGAGAACTGACTCAGTTGATTGGCATTTGGGAACTTGTGTGTACAGTGACCTAACCTTTGACCAACATGTGCCCAGAGTCATAAGAAAGTCATTCTATATTGCACAGCTTATAAACAAATTGATTGCGACTAGATCTAGAGATGTTATTGTCCCCCTTTACAAAGCCCTCATTAAGTCAACATTTTGTATAATGCCCACTTTGGGATGTATCTGTCCATACCCATGCAACAATTGGAATACTCACAGAGATACCTTACTAAAAGGATACAAGTCTTAAACAATAGGTCTTGCATGGACCACCTCAAAGATTTATCACTATACTCCGTATCCTACAGAGTGCTTAGAGGTGACGTGTCTGGCATACAAGGTATCCTCTGACCCAATACAGATGGACCTACTGAACATCAACAAGTCAAGTATCTAAACTGAATGTTGTGGAGAGATGGATATATATCCAAAACAGACTATCCATTCAAGTAAATCAAAGCTCATTCCTGTCCATATTCAAATGCAACTTGGATCTAAGGATGGGTAATAGAAAATGTACTCCAGGATTGCCCCTCATGCCACTAATGGATAGAGGCCATTCTTAAATGCTGCATCCCTTACATGGGTTCCCTCAAATTATCTATAGTATGATCACATGTATTCTCACATGTATTATCAGCTATGGGATAGGTAAGACCAATCAGGAAATGTTAATTCAAGCACCAAAATGGAAATTGGCTAAGCTTAAAATGTAGGTCAAATGTAGCCATGTTTGACCTATTTGATTACAAAAATCGGGTTCATGAGATTTTGAATAGTAGTACATATGAAAAGGTGACTATTAATGAAGTTAATATGGCCTATAGTCGCATCAAAGGTTACATCAATGATTTGTTCATAGAGGGGTTTATCGATACCAACTTGTATAATTATATGACTATAATTTGGCCAAAAATCCCTGTTTTATTTGCAATATCAAAAATTCATAAGAATATTTTTAATCCACCATTTCGAGCACTTATTGACGGTCAAAATTCTACCACTTATACTTGTGCTAAAGTTGTAGATCATATTTTAAAAAAGTATTTGTCAACGGAGACACAGGTATGCAAAGATTCATGGACATTTTTGAAAAATATAAATGATATTCCTTTTGACAGAGATATTAACTTCATTACTATAGATGTAGTTGATCTTTATACATCTGTTCCGCACCTTGATGGTGTAGAGTGGGTTGACTTATTTCTTGTTAAAAAAGGAGCCACAAGAGATGAAATTCACTTAGTAACAACCTTACTAGACATCATTCTTACTAATAATTATTTTTCTTTTTACAACAAACTGTTTTTTACAGAAATGTGGGGTAGCAATGGGCTCCCCTTGTGGAGCAAGCTTTGCTAACACAGTTATGGTGTATTTGGAAAAGCTCTACATCTTTGAACATATAGAATGGATGTCTAGAATTATGTACTACACACGTTTCCTTGATGATATATTTATTTTATTTCAAGGGAATTCTGACTCAGCCACTGAAATTCCTTGATTATCTTAATAACACAACATGTTTTTTCAAATTTACTTTTAGTTTTCAAAAAGAGAGTATAGACTATCTTGATGTCAAATTAGTTAAAGATGTAGTCAATAACCGATATATTTCAAAAATTTTCAGGAAAAACACTTTTTGCAACTCTTATTTGCATTACAGTAGTTTTCATCCACAATCACAAAAAAGAGCTATTATCAAAGGTCAAATGATTTGAGCCGCCAGAATGGTTTTGTTGGTTAGCGACTTTGATACGGAGTGTAACTTTTTAGAGACTATGTTTCAACAGAGGAGTTACCCATTAGATTTAATCAGAACATTATCTAGTGAAGTTAGGAATAAAAGAGAAAATGGCCTTATTATACCAATTCTTAACACAGCCAACCAATATCTAATACAAGTTCTTTTTTAGAGAATGTTATTGATTTAGAAACTGAAACAGAAGTACGATGTATTGAAACAACAAACAGTGATAGAAACAAGAGTTTTGATTGTAGTTTTATTACTACATTCAACTCTGAAAGTACCATTATAAGATATATTCTATATAAAAATTGGGAAATTTTAAAATATGATACAAGTTTATCTACAAAATTTAATGATTACCCTAAAATTATTTTTAGGAGAGGTAAAAATTTGAAAAATATTCTTGAACCACACAAATATAAAGATTTCAATAAAAATGTGGGAACGTTTACTTGCGGTTGTTGTAACGTGTAAATTTGTAGCTATAGGTACCAAATTCACCATTAATGACAAAAATTACTATACAAAATTTAAGGTGAATTGTAATTCTAAACTAGTAGTCTATTTAGCTTCCTGTACACTTTGTAAAGCATTCTACATAGGTAAAACGAAACGACGTTTCCGTGACAGGATATATGAACATACCTATGCAATTACTACTAGTAAAATAGAAAATGCATTAGCAAAGCATACTATGTCATATGTAGGTCATAGCTTCAAGTTTAGGATAATTGACCAAATACAACATGATATTAGAGGGGATCCAATTAATTTGCTGTTGGAAGAATGTGAACTGTCATGGCAAATTAGAACTAATGCTTTTATTGAACCAGGGTTGAACAAACATTGTAATATTGCATGTCTTCTTAAACTTAGGAGCCTTAATAGATAGGCTCTTATATATAATATGTATTGCTTTTGTATTTATGTTTATATATGTTTATAATATTAATTATGTTTGTTAGAAATGTTTATGTATTATTAGTTTAATAGTAGTTTAAATTGTATAATGAAACATATTTCTAACAATTATTTATGGATATTTCTTACATTTAATAATTTTTAGTACAGTTAAGTAATAGATATCAGATGTTACTACAAATGTATAACTCTATGTGTAATTTTATATATGGTCGCTTAAAAAGATGACTTGACGAGTTATACAGATCTGCTTGGCAAATTTTGTAAAAGCAGTTTGCTATTGTTATTATTGATATTTTAGGTAGTTGTGTGATTTACAGGTTTATGTTTTAATGAGATATATTTATATATTTACAAATTTAGTGGGTACTACTTTTTGTAGCATTGATACAATGTTTTTATCACATGATTTGATTCGGCTATAAAATGGTGGTGCTGCAATAATTTGTTATCTGAAGAAGTTGCCTCAACGTGGGCGACGAAAAGCGCTTCATCTTAAATTAATAAACGTTTTTATTTCATTTTATTTTCGTTGGTTTCGCTCCTTAGCCTGTCGTTTGGTGGTTTTGGTATCACTTTTAATTTGTTTGAGCAGTTAAGGATGTCCTTGGATGTGATAGTTCTGAAGTTGAAAGGAGGGTTGAATCGGGAGGTGAAAGGTATGGCAGTTGCAGTTTGCAATTGACTAGAGTACAGGATGGAAAGGTTATTGAAATGAGACAGGAAATCAATGACAGAATGTTGACATTATGTGGGATTCATAGAGCAATGGTTATTTCATTCTTTATATATATATATATATATATATATATATATATATATATATATATATATATAACTTCTGTTCACAAGTTCCTGATGATTTTAATTTGTGAGGTTTGGTATTATTTTATCTGAGGTCTTTTTATGATGGCATATTGCTTGCTTGGTAAGACTACACAGCTGAGTATAGCAATGTCTGTTTGTGTTAGTAGGAGGAGCTCTGCAGGAATGCCATGTCTTTGTCTAAAAAAAAAACTTTATTGAATTATCACTTATGACCTAGACTATCATACATTTATATGAATGAATGCAAAGCATATTGACATATTTTCATTTGGAAACATTATACATCACATCTAATCCTCTATACACTCATTGTCAATGGAACATTACAAAGCTCATTCAAATCCTGCTTCCCTTAAACTCATCCCTCCTCTTAATCATTATTCTGTGTGTATTGTTCCCACGGTTTCTATTTTCTATGTAATTTCCTCCTCCTACCATTTTCTAAAGATTCCACTTCCAGTTCTTTTATCTCTGTTAATATATTCACTATTACTAATATGGCAGGTTTAGATTTTGATTTCCATTTTCTAGTTATTGATTTTTGGCAGCCACTAGAATTAAACTGTGAAAGGCCTTACTATGTCTTGGCAATTCAGATTCTGAATCACAGCTCAAAAGTAATTATTTCCGTAGTTGCACTAATTTGCTTACCCATGATTTCTGAAAAAGTAGTCTGCATTGAATGGTTAAAGTTGGACAACTCTCTATACTCCCCAAAATATGCTCCCAATTATATCTTTCTTCCCCACCACACCTCTAACATTTGCAATACATCTGAGGAAATTTTTTTTTATTCTGCTTGGGGTGTATTTTTTCAAATAATTACACAAACAAAATGGACAGCATAGAGATTAAAATGGCAAAGATGTGGATGGTTCAATGGGAGGTGCAATGGCATAAAAAAGTAACATTGCAATCACTTAATGCTACTTTATTGTTTGGAACACTGCGAACACTAATCCCTCCTGATATTATGCTCTCAATAATAAATACAAATTCCTATGGTTACTGCTATTATGACCATTGCTGGCAATAAAGGATGTATATAAATTCACCATCCTCACATAATTATTTCACAGATTGTAAGTTTGTAGGCCACTGTTACACCTCACTTACAGCCATAAATCAGAATCACAAACAATACTTCAAATACAACAACTGACTTCTCTACAATATTATCTTGCTGTGCTTATATGGCAATCATTTAAAACTTATTTGTAGCACTACAATGTGTGACAAAACTTTTCAGTGTAAAATTGTTATCATAGACATTATGGCTAGAGGTGGAAGTTACATGCTATCAGAATGATGTTAGGCCAGTCCTCTCCTTGGGTCAGCACAGTCTGTTGTATGTTAGCATAAATCATTATTACTTGTGTGTCTCCTTAGTTGTACTTGTGTACAACTGGTTTCCCTCATCTGCAGAAATTGAAATAAAATTGCTCTGTCTCTAACATTGTGATATGGGATTTGTTTTTCTAATGCAAAGAGTTCATAGGGTCATAGGTTCATAAGTAGGTACTAGGCTATCGGCCCTAGGGCCTATACAGACCTAGCCAAAAAGGTACCTTGGCTTTCGCCACCCAAGAAAATTAGAGTGGCCAACCTATGCATGGTTAAGCACCATCTTTTCATTTTACAGTCTTCATTTTTATTATCTATATTTACTTAGCACTTTTATCTTTTATGTAGCAAACCTATGTGCAGTACTGGGATTTACTTTGCATGCTCAAAAGCCCAAATACCAGGATGTCATTTTTGCACGATGAAAAATGACCAAAACTAAAATCCAGAACTGGGCAATTTTCCCAGAGCAAGTAAACACTTGCCTAAAACTTCATGAAAATACACAGTAGGGCCTCTACAATCCCCTTTCAGATGTTGTTCCTTCAGATTCTGTTTCCTCTCTTGTTCCCTCAGGCCTATATGGTATCTCCGGATCTCAAGGATGCTTATCTCTATATTCTTATCCATCCACTTTTCAGGAAGTTTTTGCATTTCTCTGTTGCTTCCTGGCTTTTTCAGTTCTCTGCTTTGCCCTTTGGACTTTCTACTGCCCCAAGGGTGTTCACCAAACGTCTTTCTCCTGTGATTGCTTTTTGCAGACTTCAAGGAATCCAAAGTTTCCTTACTTGGACAACCTGTTGATTCACGTGTTCTCTCCAGAGACCCTTTTGCAAAATTTTCACTTTGCTGTATCCCTTCTTCAGAACTTGGGGATCACTATAAATTTCAAAACGTGTTCTCTGGCTGCTTCTCAGAATCATGTTTTTCTGGGTTGAAGGAATCATGCTTGCATCCCTGCCCCTTCCAAATGCCTTAACTCTCATTTCTTTCATCCACATTCTCCTCCCTCTGGCTTCCATTACTGCCAGGGGTTTCTGAGACTTCTGGGTTTCATGGCATCCACCATTCCAATGCTTCCTCTGGCCAAACTTCATATGAGAAAGTTTCAGTGGTTTCTGAAGTTAGTGTGGCTTCAACATGCTCATCCTCTAGAATTTGTAGTTCCTCTTCTTCCTTATCTCAGACAGGAACATCTCTGGTGGATGCAGCAGTTATCTCTGAATCCAGGGATCCCTTTTTCATCCCCTTCTTCCTCTCAGGAAATGTTCACAGAAGCCTCAGACATGGGTGACTTATGGCTCCCTAAAGGTACAGGGGGTGTGGTTGCCTCGTCAGCACAAGGAGCATATCAATGTCAAAGAAATGAGAGCTCTTCTGCTGGCTCTTCAGGTCTTTCAGTCTCTCTTTTCTCCAGGGCCTCTGAAAGTGTTCACAGACAATACCACAGTGATGTGGTATATCAACAAGGAGGGAGGGACAAGAGCTTTTCTTTGCTGGTTGTCACTTCTGGTATGGGATTTTGCTGTCAAGTGTTAAGAGACTCTTCAGGCAGTTTATATCCCTTCAAGTCAGAACATTGCGGCAGACACTCTGTGGAGGTCCTTAATTCAGTCCCATGAATGGATGTTTCACAGGGATGTGTTTCTGGACATTATCCACCAGTGGGGTACTCCTCAAGTGGATTTTTTGCCTCCCCTCTGAACAGACAGCTTCCTCTATTTTGTGCCAGAGTCCCAGGTCCTCTGGTATGGAAGGTGGATGCCCTCTCATTCTCTTGGAAGTGGATGTTTCATTATGCATTACCTCCCCTTCCTCTCATTCCAAAAGTCATGTTCAGAATTCAATTGGATCCTCCCAAAATCTTGTTGGTGACTCCTTTTTGGCAACAACAGCACTGGTTCCCTCTTCTTCTGCATCTAGCCAGGGACAATCATCACAATTTATCACATAGGGTGGATCTAATCACAATAGATAAGGGATCCCTTATCCATCCCCACCTGTCTACACTTGTGAGTGATAGGATTTTGATTCCTCATAGACACCTTTTTTTCTGAGAATTTGCTGCATGTCCTGCAGGAGGCCAAGAAACCTATGACTAGGAAATACTACTTATCCAAATGGAAGAAGTTTTCTTTTTGGTATCTCTCTCATAACCTGGTCCCACTTACTGTGGATGCTCCTTTGGATCGCTCTTATTTGTGTGAGTTGCTCAATGCTGTATTGGTCTATTCTTCTATTAATGCCCACCTATTGGCTATCTATGCTTGTTTGCCTTTTTCTCCTGTTTAACTACTAGAATGGAGGTGAACAGTTTCTTAAAGGTATCCTTAATATTAGACCTCACAGAAAGCCTGTTCCTCCTTCCTGGGATCTTAATTTTGTTTGGAAAAAGTTAACTCAGGCTCCTTTTGAGCCTGCTGCTTCAGCTTCCTTGCAACATTGTTCCTGGAAGACTGTTCTTTTGTTAGCACTTACTTCTGCTAGATGGTTGTCTTGAGATGCAGGCCCTTATGGCTTTGTCCTCTTTTTTTGATTTTTCATGAGGACAGTGTCCTAGCTCAATGCTGAAGGTGGTTAATGAGCTATCACTTAATCAGTGAATTAATCTGCCTACTTTTTCTCCTCTCTACAAACTGACAGTGAGAGGGTGCTGCATACTTTGGACATGCACAGGCAACTTAGAGTTTATTTGGATATGGCCAAGGTTATTAGAAAATCTGATCTGTTGTTTCTTCCTGATCCTAGATCTTTGGGGATTGCTGTATCCAAGCAAACTATTTCTTCTTGGATTTCTAAGACTGTTTCTTTTTGTTACACTTTTCATGGTGAGAGCTTTCCTTTTTCAATTAAGGTTCATTCTACTACAGCTTCTTCTGGGGCTTTTTTTCAAAGGCTTAGATACTAATTATGTTCTTGAAGCAGTTACCTGGACTTTTGTGCATACTTTTATCAAGCACTGTAAGTTGGATGGTATCTGAAGAGCTAGGCCTGGTTTTGCTAGTTCAGTTCTTCATGGTTTGTAGGGGACTTTTCTGTCCCTTCCTCCTCCCAAGTTTCCTCTTGAGCTTTGCCACTCTCTCATATAGTTTGGAATACTGCAGCAGTGAATGTAAGGACATAGTACAGTTGTGTAAAATTTTACCATAATGGTAGCTGTCCATGCCTTCACTGCTGCAGTATTCACTCCCTCCCTCCATTCCCCTAGTTCTTTGCCTTCCTGGATGTACATGTTACCTCTTTGATTCCTTGGACTGGTGTTCCTCCTGGGCAATCAGTTCTGTTTTGGTAAGCTTGAATGTCACCTTTATGCTCTATATTACTCAGGGAGTGTATGGTGACATTTGGCATACCTTTTAAATTCAGAAGTCTTTGGAAGACTGGCTGGATGATGTGTTTCCACACCAGGGAGTCCTATATAGTTAGGAATACTGCAGCAGTGAAGGCAAGGACATCTACCACTATGGTAAGATTTTACACAACTGTGCTTTCTTCAAAACTGAGGATACATTCTTCGTTCTCCATTTCCTGTGGGCATTCTATAGAAAGTTCCAGAGCATCTTCCTGTGCCACATTCTCTTCAGTTTTATCCTGTGTCATCCATTACTCTTTTATGTGGAACTCACTGGCCAATCACTTCACAACATTGACTGTGTCAGAGTGGCCACAGTTTCATGTTCCTTCCCTTGCTGTGCAACTCCAAATGAACATTTGTACTGGCTTCCTGTGGAAGGCTCCAAAGTATCTTCATATGACAAATGATCAGATGTGTCCCAATCCACTGGTTTCTCCTTAATTTGAGGATCCATTGCTCTATCCTGCTGTGATGTTATCTCAGTTAAATTTTCTACACTAAATCCTTCATTTTACAGATAATCCATAACCTCAGTTTCTGTTTCTTTAACTTCTGCATTACTAATCTTTTTTTCTATTTTTCCTCTTTGTTCTTATTTTTTTTTCTATTGTAAAATGTTCATGCCTGGATGCTTTGCCTGTATTTCTCTTCAAATATCTTTAGTATTGCTCTTTTTATATTAATTAGTTTTGCTTTGTCCTTAGCATAGATATTGCACCATATTAAAGTTTTTTTCTTCTTCAGATGTCTCCTGCTCCTTCTGTTTCTCCTGACTTTGGTGACTCATTGTTTCATCATACTGTGATATACCCTGCGTTACACATTCTACACTAAATTCTTCACTTTGCAAGTATTCCATAACTTTGTCTATTTTTTTAACTTCTGCTTTACTAATCATCTATTAGACGTTTCCTCTTTGTGATCTTATTTTGTTTATTGTGAAATTTTCCATATCTAGATGCCTTTGCCTGTATTTCTCTTTGAATATCTTTGGGACTATCTTTTTTGTGTTGATTAATTTAGCTTTCTCCTTTGCATAAACATTGCACTATATCAGATCTCTCATTCTTTCTTTCCCATGTCCATATTTCCTTATTATACTTGTTAAAAGTTTCTATATTTTGTTCTTTATATTTTTGCACTTCCTCAGTCACTTCTTTTTCAAACAGCCCAAGGATTCTTGGTCTATAAAATGTTTTTCATAAATCTGTTGTATTAACGAACACAATTTTTTATTTGAAGTTTATGACAGTTTTTCTTGTGGAAGTGTTTTTCTTTCCTCTAATTTCTCTCTTAATCTTTTTGTATATCTGTCTAGAAATTCTGGGCTTCTTGCATAATGGTAGCAATACATAATTTATTTTTTTATCCTCAATAATCCACTCTATCATCTTTATGGCTCTTTTTTGGCCTATCAATTTTTGTGACTTTTTGGACTGCTACTTCCTTCTACAACAGGGAGGGGGCATCCTCCCCCTGGACCTGGCCTAGCCCCATTGTAGGAATGTTTCTGTGTCTTGGGAATTCTAAACTGTAATTTTTTCCAGTCCTGGTACTAATGTGCCTACCAGGATTGGGCACTTTTTTATCATGTGTCTTGTGCACCCACCTATCTTTTTTTATTTTTTAACCTATGTATGTCCATGATATATGCTATATAAAATACAGTCTATATATCAGTGTCATGTTGGTGAGATTTTATGAAAAACAGGGTCCACCTCATAGAGGTACTCACCAAGACTTGAGGATGAATGAATTTCCAGAAATACTATTTTCCTTTGCTTGCTGATTTATCATCTCTTTTAATTTCTACAAATCTTTTGGGTTTGTAATACCATGATGGGAACAGACCCCATTTCTAAGTCAAAGTACAATTAAAGTTCATGAAATTCGTATTGTTTCAACCTTTGATGTTAGCCAGAAGTGCTCTTTGCAGCACCTGTAATGTGCCCAGTAATGATTCCTTCTGCAATCCGTATGGAGTTACATATATTGGTAACTGATCTAAATATGATTATAGAATCTTTTTTATAAGACTTGTTGCTCTTACTATTATTGGAACTGTCTGGGTATCTTTCACATTGCTCTTATTTCTGCCTACAAATCCTGATATTTTATGACTTTGTATCTGTCTGTATGCAAGATACTGTAGTCAGTGGGTGTAGCGATTTCAATGATCAGGGCTACTTTTGTCTTCTTTTCACAGACCACTATATCTGGCTTTCTTGCATCCATCTTTTGAACTGTTGGTAATGGGTGATCGCATGTGATATAGACCTCTTCATTTTCTATGATGCTTTGTGGCTCATGTTTCCAGTGTTTTTCAGCTACTTCAATATTATAATGTTTGCACAATCCCCAGTGCAACAGTCTTGCCACATTAATATGTCTTTCAGTATGCAGTCCTTCTGCCATTGGTATACCACAACCAGCAACATGGTATGCAACTGTTTACAATTCTGTTTTACAAAACCTACATTTGTCTATTTTTCCCACATGTTCAATGAACTTTGTAAACCAATTTGTACATAGCCCACTATCTTGTGGCGCCAATATTTACCTTTCATCTTTTGGTTTGAATTTGCCTCTCCTTAACCATTCATGCATTTGATCCTGATCAACATGAAATTCTTCCATGAGTTTTTTATGCACGCAACTATATTTAAGCATTTTCCATATTTCTTACCTTCCCATTTGATCCTTCACCTTATATTCTTTCCTTTGTTTTTTTGGCACATTCAGTTGCTGCCTGATTTTTATCTACATCTTTTATGATTTCCATTCCCATTTGACTCCGATATGCTTCTGCTAGACTAAGAAGGGAAGTCATTTTAGATTTATTCTCCTCATGTTTCAATACGTTCACTATGTTTAGATCTTGTGATCTCATCAGATATGTATGCAGTCCCACAATTGCAGATCTATACATGAAATCAATTTCAAGGAGGCCCATACCTCCTTTGGAATGGGGAATATATGATCTTGGTATCCACTTATTTTTATAAATCATTTGATGAGCATCAAGCATCCTTCTTGTTTTCCTGTCTATTCTATCCAACACCTTTTGGGGACAGTCAATCACTCCAAAACTATAAGTTAGGAGAAGAAGAGCAAATTGGTTTAAATCTTGAATTTTGTTCCTAGATGTCAACACTGTTTTCAGGATTAATTTAAGTCTTCCAAAATATTCCTTACTAAATTTTATTCTGATTTGTTCATGTTTTATTGATGATCCTTCATCAATTCCCAAATATTTATACACTCCCTCTTGCTCAAGTTCTTTTATATCAAAGTCTTGTCCCAAACTGATATTTTTGGTGCTGCAGCTTTCCTGCTTTAAAGGATGGCACTGGACATTTATCAAGACCAAATAATATTCTTATATCATCTGAAAAAGTTTTGACTACTTGCTTTCAGTTCCTCATCTGATGAGCTATACAGTCTTAAATCATTGACAAAGAAAAGATGAGAAGTCTTTACACTGTGTTGCTTCCTGGGTGTCAAATTATAGTCATGGCTTAATATGTTAAGCAGATAGGTTAATAGGCTAAGGGCAAGGCAAAAGATCAACAGTGACAGATAGTTACCCTGGAATATCCCCCTTTGGATTTTTATCCCTGGAAAAATAATTTACCCTTTATCATGGCTTAACTGCAGATTGGTTTGCCACTGTTTCATGGTTGCTGTGATGTAGTTTATCAGTGTAGAGTGTATCTTATGCATTTTTAGGCACTCTTATATCCATGAATGTGGGATACAGCCTAAAGTTTTTTTTAGTCAATCTATGCCATACTTAGATTCTTCCCCTTTTTACATTTCTCCACTATGACTTTATTTAACAACAAATGCTCCTTTGCTCCATATGACTTTCTTGTATTGCCCTTTTGTTCTATTGCCATAATTGAGTTTTCTTCTAAAGGACTATAAACTCTATCAGCATCAATTCCATTGTATAGTTTATACATTGCCAGAAGGGAAATTATTGGTCTATAATTTTTAGGGTAGCTTGCAGGTGTACTCTTACGTAAGAGCATTGTTTTTCCTGTTGTTAGCCAGGTTGGTGTCTGTTAGAGTGCACATATAAATACTTCTTACTCATGGCGAAATCTTTGTGCAAAGATACTAATAATTTTAACCAGAAGTTAGGTACTGCATCTGGGCCTGGTGTTTTCCAATTAGATGCTTTTCTTAATGGTGTTTCAATCTGTCTGGCTGCCACTTCATCCAGTTTCATATCCTGTACCTTTGAACTTCTTATTCTTTCTTTTACCTCTATTATCCATTTAACATCTTTGTTATGCTCCACAGGATCTTCATAGATACTTCTCCAAAATGTATCTACTGCTTCATTTTTTGGTGGTCTTTCAATTCCCTTTACCTTGTTTTTCAATTCTCTATAAAACTTTTTTTGATCATCAATAAATTGCTTATTTTGTAATTTTATTTTATATTTATCTGTGTATCTTCTATGTTTTTCTGCCTGTAATGATTTTTTGTTTATTTGTGATAGTGCATGATAACTCCTGATCTTTTATAATACTTTGAATTGCTTTTATCACATCTATCTTTCTGTGTATTTATTGTTGATCTATTCCCTCTTCTAGAGTCTTCTAACAGTGACACTTCTTGTCTTAATTGCTTTACAGTGTTCTCTGTTCAATACTTCCGTGATGGTATTCAATTTCTCCCCTTCCTTTCCCTCACTATCCTGTGATCTTGTAGTACAATTTTATCTGTTATTAATTTAGCTGCACTGTGATATATCTTGTTTACTTCTATCATATCACATGGATCTCTAGGGGCAGTCCTAATTACTGTGTTAATTTGTTTTATCAAACTTCTTTTTGGCTTTTGTTGACCTTCTGCGGTCTATTTCTTTAATATGTCTATCTCTGTTAAACTAAGCAACTCTTCTCCTAGCTTATTTTCTTCAAAACTAAGGATGCATTTTTTGTTCTCCATTTTCTGCGGAAGTTCTACAGAACGTTCTATAAAATCTTCCTGTGGCACATTCTCCTCAATTTCATCATGTATCATCTGTTGCTCTGTCATATGGGAACTCACTGGCCTATCACTCCTCAACATTGACTGTGTCAGAGTTGCCACAATTTCCTGTTCCTTCCTTTGCTGTCCAGCTTCAAGTAAATGTTTATACTGGTTTCCTGTGGAAGGCTCCAAAATATCTTCATATAGCAACCGGCCACTTGCTTCCTGTTTCACTGGTTTCTCCTTAATCTGGATGCCTATTGTTCTATCCTGCTGTGGTGCTTTCTGAGTTAGATTTTCTACACAGAATCCTTCACTTCCCAGGTACTCCACAACCTCAGTTTCTATTTCTTTAATTTCTCCATTGCTAATCTTCTTTTCTGCTTTTTCTCTCTGTCTTCTTATTTTTTGTATTGTAAAATTTTACATGTCTGGATTCCTTTGCCTGTATTTCTCTTCAGATATCTTTGGTGCTGCACTTTTTGTTTTGATTAGTTTTGCTTTCTCCTTTGCATAAATATTACACCATATTAAATCTTTTTTTCCTTTCCCATGTCCATATTTCCTCTTCAGATGTCTCCTGAGCTTCCTGTTTCTCCTTACTTTGGGGACTCATTCCATCATACTGTGAAGAAACCAAACACTGGAAGGCTCACCACAGCAGAAAATCCTGTAACAATCCTATAAAAATTTGAAAATCCAACTTGTAAAATCCAAAGTCTTTTATTAAAGATGCAGCACACAAGGAGATGAGCGCTTTCGCGTGTTGTAACACACGCTTCTTCAGATCTATTTTAACAGTAGAGCAGTGAGTTTAAATACCCTAAGAAAGCTCAATCAGGATTTTAATACAAGTTAATTAAGCAATTAAGCAATTAAATGCTGAATGAGAGCTCTAACTTTAAAGACACAATGCATGTTTTGATGTCATTAATGAAATACTAAAAATGGGTTGCAAAACCCCAAAAACTATAAATATATATACTGTACAGATCTATGACATACATAAACTACAAACAAAGAACATAGCATATATGTATGTAAAAAGGATGAGTAGTAAAATGCATAATTTATATTAAAACCATGATAAAATCAAAAAATATTTAATACATAACTATCATAAACATGATGAACAATATATGTATAAAAATCATGGCTGCAGAGACAAATAAAAACCTTCTAATCCACTAAAGGTCTAGAATATAGAGGGTGAATAGAGCAAGTACTATCTGCTTTTAAGCACTGACCTGAGGGATACATATTGATTAATACCCGGTGGTAAATGGGCCCTTAACTTAAAAATCCATTGTAGTTTAATGCTCTCCAGTAAATTCATGTGGTCACCCCCTCTAATGCTGTGTTTAACTATTTGTAGGACTCTGAAGTTAACATGTGTGTAGTATATTCCATAACATGTTTTGCTAACGCATTCTGTTCTTTATGTTGTCTAATGTCATAGACATGATTGTAAATTCTTTGTTTTAATTTTCTCTTGGTGAGTCCTACATAGAACGCCAAGCATGTATTGCAATTTGCCAAGTATATGACGCTCTCAGTATCACAGCAGGCATAAAATCTAGGAATGAACGTGAAGTTCAAATAAGGATGCACAAAGACCTGATCTGTGGTTACATACCCACACATATTGCATTTCCCACAAGTGTAAGTGCCAACCTTACATGCATTTTTTATTATTGTTCCTACATTGGTATCTATTCTTGGATTATTACATAACAGTCTTTTAAGATTTTTGTGATTCCTATCATAAAGTTAGGTTGATCACCTACTAACCTCCTAGTTTGGTCATCTACAGTCAGCAATTTCCAATTGCTGCATATAATGTTCTTCAGTGACTTATTGTCATTGGTGTAAGTGATGGTGATCCTAATGACATCTGTATTATCTTTCAAGTTCATCTTTGGTGCTCGACTGAAAATTTTGTTAGACATAACAGGTCTTGCCTCATTCAAAACATCAGACCTAATTCTCTTTACCATGTTGGAATCATATCCTCTTTGTGAAAACAAATCTTGCATTAAATTAGCTTCCAAATACCTTGATGTTTCATTCTTGCACAACCTAGCTATCCTAGTAAATTGACTCCTGACTATACCAGGGAACGTATGTCTGGGGTGCATGCTGTTAAAGGATAGAAGCGTGTTTTTCCAACATGTTTTCCTATATAAAGTTGAAACCAGCCTACCTTCCTGTATGGACAAAGTTACGTCCAGAAAATTAATTTCAGTGGGGGATATCTCTGAAGTGAATCTGAGGAAATCACTGGTACTTTCTAAATAAACAAGAAATGTTTCAAATTCATGTCTTGATCCATCCCATACTAACAGTATGTCATCTAGAAACCTCCTGTAGATGACAACCTTTTGGAACCACTCATGACTGAACATATATTGTGTCTCCCAGTGATACATCACCAGGTTGGCATATGTATTGGCACACAAAGTGCCCATTGCCACTCCCCATTTTTGATGGTAAAGGTGGTTTCCAAATGAAAACACATTATATGATAGGACTAGTTCTAACAACTGACATATCAATATATGTCTATCATTACTGAAAGCAGTATTGGTGATCAGAAGTTCCCTGATAGCTTGTATTCCTGCGTCATTAGGAATACAAGTAAAAAGATTTTTCACATCAAGAGTAATCAATAGATGCTTGCCTATCATAAAAACTGTGTCCGCGCTTTCTATAGCCTCTAAAAGCTGGTATGTGTCCTTCAAAATAGTTGGTATTTGATTTACCAAAGGTTGAAGGGTCTTCTCCAAATAAATGGAGATGTTGTCTGTGGCCCAACCATCCCCAGAAACAATGGGTCGCAAAGGTGGAGGGTGTATATTTTTGTGCATCTTGGGGAGGCCCTTTATTATGGGTATTTGTACATTCTCTTTGTGAAAAAAGTTGAATAAATCTATATCAAGTTGTCAACACATAAGCATGTCATATAAGCAATCATCTATCACTTTGTGGAACTCATGCAAAGTGTCAAGAGAAATCAGTCTGTATGTTTTATCATCAGCAAGCATATCTAACATATAGGAAACATACTCTTCAGTATCAAACAATACAAACCCCCCTCCCTTGTCAGCCGGTCTAATAGTTATTGAATCATTCTCTATCAAGGATTTCAATGCCAGACTTTCACTTTTACTCATATTATAATATGTGCATTTCTTTTTACTGCCATAAAAATAATCATAGAGATCATGTTCACATACTCTAACAAAACATTCTAGATGAGCTGGAAGGGGGGGAGAAAAAACACTTTTAGCTTTAAAAGATAAAACAGCACATTGCTTACTAGTAGCAGCACCATCTTTGTTGCCAAACATCAATTTAAGAGCCACATTTCTTGCAAAGAGTCTAATATCCACACATAATGTGTGTAAATCACTTCCTTGGGAAGGTATAAAAGTGAGTCCTTTGTTTAAAAGAGATACATCTGAAGGAGACAATACTGACCTCGATAAATTAAAAAGCAAACAGTCTATTGTCTGCAACGCTGCCTGTGTTGTGTTCCTTCTTCTGAGTCTTTTCTCTTCCGTTTGTCCCAGCTGTTTACGCGCCCTCTTCTTTCTCTGAATTTCTTTATGGGATAGGGTAAAAAACCTGTGATGTAACCTGTATTAGACCTTCTACACCAAACCCTTCACTTCACAGGCAGTCCATAACTTCAACTTCTACTTTTTTATCTTCTACTTTACTAATCTTCTTTTCTACATTCCCTCTTTGTGATATTATTTTTTATTGTAAAAGTTTCCATATCTAGATGCCTTTGCCTGTATTTCTCTTCGAATATCTTTGTGGTTGCCTTTTTTGTATTGATTAATTTGTTTTTTTTTTTACTTTGCTCAGTGGCGGCTGGTGACTTCAAATCACAGGGGGGCTGCAGGAGACGCTGAATGGGTGGGGTCAAAGGGAAGGGGTGTGGTCAACCATAAAGGGGAGGGGCTATGCACAAAACCACAAAAAACTAACTTTAATTAAATACGCTGCCCTGGGTGGCAAACCATCATTATGAAAGTCCAATCAAGACAAAAATAAGTGTAGAAGAATAAAAATATTTCAATGGATTGGCTGCATGACAGCTTACTTAATATCTAGATGGAAACAAAAGGTTGTGAGGCATGAAAAAATAAATTAGCTTTTAAATACCTTACTGGAATGCCAGTCAAAATCAAGTATAAGAAAAACCAGAAGCACTCAACTCAAACCACTTCTCCTTGCACTGCAGTTCTAATTATAATATATTCAGCTTTATTAAAGTACCAAGCAACATGCTGAAAGTAGAAATCTATGTGATGCCCCACTTGTAAAAATGTTTCTTATCCAAAAAGACCTGCTGCCTGACAGCTTGTTTCATGGGGAAAACATGATAAAAGTAAAAATGAAAAGCAAACAAGAAACAAGCTCAAGATACATTGCTTAAAGGATTACTGTACAGGTTATGGACCACACATGATTGGCATTCTGTTTAGTTTACGGGTGAAGTCTGTAGAGATGACTGGAAGTCTCCAACAAGTGTAATGAGCTTTTTAAAATAATGGAATCCTGTCCTTTAATACCCAAGGCTTATACATCATCTAGTCAAGTATTCTCTGCATGGCAACAACAGAAAGGCTTTCAATGTTGGCAATTCTTTAACAGTATGCTTATTAAAGCTTATTTGCATCTTACGATGTCAGACAAGCTTACCTTATGGTCATTAAAGCATTGCTACTTAAACACAGAGCAACAGGCACTTTGAGTAATAAGCATAAATCTGAGTAATAAGCATAAATCAACAGTACAAAAATATGACAGAAACCAGACCATTCTGCAAAATCAAGGACAGATGAAAAGCCACTGTAGTACTTATGCAGTGTGTCCTCCCCATCCAAGGTAGATACAACTACTCCTTGCCTTGCTTGGACACATCCAGAGTCACTACATGGGGAGTGGGGTGCAACAAGCATGTCACAATTTGAAATCTCTCTGGCTGACTGTGATGGCCCTGACACATTTGTCATACCTCTCAACCTCAAGAGCAAGAAATCTGGACAAAGCCATACACAGAAGTGGGACAAAGGCACAACAATAAGGACAATTTTTAAATATTGCTCTAATAAACTTAGAAAGATAATAGAATAGGTCTTGCATTAGTATGAATTTTCTGAAGGGTATAAAATCTGAAACTCAAATGTCTGTCATTTTCTAACTTCAGTCTTTAGTGATTTGTCACTAATTTGCCAAAAACACAATTTTATGAAAATGGACCAAAAATGTGATGCAAAAATATAAAATAGACACACAATACAGCTGCTACCTGTCAAAGAAGGGACACTTTAATATTAGTACTGCTACCTTGAGCAGCTGACAAAATAAAAGAATCTACATGCATTTCAAGTAATCTATAACTTTGATTATTACAGTTATTTCTTAATTGTAAACCCTCCATGTTTTCTTCCAAAATTGCTATTTTGCGGAGGGATTATTAGGGGAAGAGCAACATTTTGAGCCAAAAATTGGGGACAGTTGAGAGGTTGGCTATGCCTAATTCTATAAAGCAATTTATTTGCATGTACCTCTCAACCTGTTAATGCAGTAAATCTGAACAAGGCCAAATATATTGGGGCACATATAAACAGTACTAAAAATTGCTCTTGTATAAATTGAGACAGTTGATAGAACGGCTCTTACTTTAACATGCATTTTTATGAAGGTTATGAAGTCTGAAACTTATTATTTAGTGACTTCTGGCAAATCATTTAGGAATTAAAACTACAAATTTTATGAACAACAAACCAAAAATAAGAAGCAAAAATCTATTCATTCTTTGAAAATCTGGACAGTTGGGAGGTATAGTTCAGCTGGGCCTGTCTGAGTTTGATGCCCTTCCCCCCCTGACAAAATAATGATTGAATGGAGCCTCTGCAGCCATTCCAATGAGCCATTACTTGGCTATTTCACTCCATTTACCATAAACACTAATGTGCATACTGCTTTACTTCAATGATGAGTTGGACTTCATTTGAAAGTTTTATTTTGTATTTTACAGCACAAACATTAAGTCATCTGTTAAACAAAGCAATGCAGTCTCACAATGAAAACTTAGCATTAAAACTTCTCTGCCCTTGAAACTCACATTCATTGAAACAGCATTGAAACCCACATTCAAAGAAAACACATTTTGCCAGTGGCAGATAAAGATTAATTTTGGGCTGTTTTCGAATCATAGGCCCCTTGCATATGAAACATACATGTGCTCTTTGATACACCTTCCTCATTGTACTAAAATTATATTCCTTGTACAATACAGTACACTTGTTAGAGGGTGTTTTAAATTTGTTTTGAACATTTATCCAGTAAGCAATGAAACAAAACATATGCACCCATAATGGCAAAACTGCCCAGTTGAGAACATTTATCATAAAAGTCTACTCAGACTTCCACAGTCCACCATTATTAGTAAATATACACAATTCTACAGTCCACCATTATTAGTAAATATGCACAATTCCACAGTCCACCATTATTAGTAAATATGCACAATTCTACAGTCCACCATTATCAGTAAATATGCACAATTCTACAGTGCACCTTTATCAGTAAATATGCACAATTCTACAGTCCATATTCAGTGAATTCAGTTCTTGCCATAGCTGTCAACCTTAGCACAAAAACCTGGACAAAGCCAATAATGGGGGAATACAGTCCCAAAAATAGGGACAAATTTAAAATATTCATCTTATAAACTTAGAAAATTGCTAGAAAAAAGGTTGTGCTACTATGTATTCTGAAGAACATGAAGTTTGAAATTCAAATGCCGGTCAATTTTACTGCGGACAGAACAAAAACAATTTTCAGCAGAGACGCAGGATTAATACTGCAGACACGTCTTTGTAAAATGGCAGGGCACCAGAGCAAATCCACACAAACACAGGGAGGAGATGCAGACTCCACACAGAAGCCACCCCAACCAAGAATCAAACCAGAAAACCTATAGCTGTGAGGCAACAATACTACCACTGCACCATCAAATCTGCAAGGAATTAAACATTCAGAAACCTGAAGTCTGAAATTCAAATGCCGGTCAATTTTACTGCGGACAGAACAAAAACAATTTTCAGCAGAGACGCAGGGATTAATACTGCAGACACGTCTTTGTAAAATGGCAGGGCACCAGAGCAAATCCACACAAACACAGGGAGGAGATGCAGACTCCACACAGAAGCCACCCCAACCAAGAATCAAACCAGAAGACTTATAGCTGTGAGGCAACAATACTACCACTGCACCATCAAATCTGCAAGGAATTAAACATTCAGAAACCTGAAGTCTGAAATTCAAATGCCGGTCAATTTTACTGCGGACAGAACAAAACAATTTTCAGCAGAGGCGCGAGGGATTAATACTGCAGACACGTCTTTGTAAAATGGCAGGGCACCAGAGCAAATCCACACAAACACAGGGAGGAGATGCAGACTCCACACAGAAGCCACCCCAGCCAAGAATCAAACCAGAAAACCTACAGCTGTGAGTCAACAATACTACCACTGCACCATCAAATCTGCAAGGAATTAAACATTCAGAAACCTGAAGTCTGAAATTCAAATGCCGGTCAATTTTACTGCGGACAGAACAAAAACAATTTTCAGCAGAGACGCAGGGATTAATACTGCAGACACGTCTTTGTAAAATGGCAGGGCACCAGAGCAAATCCACACAAACACAGGGAGGAGATGCAGACTCCACACAGAAGCCACCCCAACCAAGAATCAAACCAGAAAACCTATAGCTGTGAGGCAACAATACTACCACTGCACCATCAAATCTGAGGAATTAAACATTCAGAAACCTGAAGTCTGAAATTCAAATGCCGGTCAATTTTACTGCGGACAGAACAAAAACAATTTTCAGCAGAGACGCAGGGATTAATACTGCAGACACGTCTTTGTAAAATGGCTGGGCATCAGAGCAAATCCACACAAACACAGGGAGGAGATGCAGACTCCACACAGAAGCCACCCCAACCAAGAATCAAACCAGAAAACCTATAGCTGTGAGGCAACAATACTACCACTGCACCATCAAATCTGCAAGGAATTAAACATTCAGAAACCTGAAGTCTGAAATTCAAATGCCGGTCAATTTTACTGCGGACAGAACAAAAACAATTTTCAGCAGAGACGCAGGGATTAATACTGCAGACACGTCTTTGTAAAATGGCAGGGCACCAGAGCAAATCCACACAAACAAAGGGAGGAGATGCAGACTCCACACAGAAGCCACCCCAACCAAGAATCAAACTAGAAAACCTACAGCTGTGAGGCAACAATACTACCACTGCACCATCAAATCTGCAAGGAATTAAACATTCAGAAACCTGAAGTCTGAAATTCAAATGCCGGTCAATTTTACTGCGGTCAGAACAAAAACAATTTTCAGCAGAGACGCAGGGATTAATACTGCAGACACATCTTTGTAAAATGGCAGGGCACCAGAGCAAATCCACACAAACACAGGGAGGAGATGCAGACTCCACACAGAAGCCACCCCAACCAAGAATCAAACCAGAAAACCTATAGCTGTGAGGCAACAATACTACCACTGCACCATCAAATCTGCAAGGAATTAAACATTCAGAAACCTGAAGTCTGAAATTCAAATGCCTGTCAATTTTATTTAACATTTGTTAATCAGGACAGTCTGACTTGGAACAAAAACACAATTTTCAGCAGAGGCCCAGGAAGAAATAATGCAGACATGTCTTTGTAACATGGGAGGACACAAAAGCAAACCCACCCAAACACAGGGAGAAGATACAGACCCCACAAAGAAGGAACCCCAGCCAAGAATCAAACCTGAGAACCTGCAGCTGTGAGGCAACAATGCTACTACTACACCATCAAATATCAAGCATTGCAACATTTACAAACCACAGATATTATGAGGAACAGATCAGATCAAATATGAGGCACAAATCTGCAATTTTTTTACAAATGGTGGTGGGTAGGGAACTGAAGTCTTTAACACCTGCATACAGGGTACAGGGTTCAAGCCTGAGGTATTCCCTACCACACCACCATGAGCACCTGGGGCATTTTCACACACACAACCACACACACACCCCTCTATCCAGTTGAAAGTACAATGCACCATACATTACACACAACAACTCTATCCAGTTGAAAGTACAATGCACCATACATTACACACAACAACTCTATCCCAGCAAATCTCCTTCCCGACGACGAGATTCCAAGCTCCCTCCACAGTCCGGATGTGATATATCCTCCCTCCTTGTGTCCCTCTATGAGTCCTGCCGGACTGCCTTGAGCATGCGCATAGACCGACAGTAGTCGGGACTACTGCGCATGCGCGAAGTCCGCGAAATTTAAAAAAATAATTTTTTTTTTGTTTTCTTTTTTAATTTTTAGTTTGAGGGGGCTGCAGTCCCGCAGCCCGATACCACGAGCCGCCCCTGACTTTGCTTGAATACTGCACCATATCAAATCTCTTTTTCATTACCATGTCCATATTTCTTGTTTATAACTTTCAAAAATCTCTAGGTTTTGTTGTTTATATTTTCTCACTTCCTCAGATGCTTCTTTTTCAAACAGATCAAAGTTTCTTGGCCTACATAATGTTTTTCAGAAATCTGTTGTATTAATTAACACAATTTTTTTATTTGAGACTTCTGACAGTTTTTCTTGTGGAAGTATTCTTCTTTCCTATTACTTCTCTATTAATCTTTTTATAAATCTTGTCTCTAGAAATTCTGGGCTTTTTTGCATAATAGTAATGACACATAATTTCTTTCTTATACTCAATAGTCCACTCTTTCGTCTATATGGCTCTTCTTTGGTCTATCAGTTTTTGTGATTTTTGTACACTGCTACTTCCTTCTACAAAAGGGGGTCCAGCCCCCTGGCCTGGCCCCATTGTAGGAATATTTCAGTATTTTGAAGATACCTGTGCGCCTACCAGGTTTGAGCACTTTTTTTTTATCCTGGGTCTTGTGCACCCAGCTATCTTTTTAAATTTTTGACCTAGTTCTGCTCATGATATATGGTATATAAAATACATTCTATATATATCAGTGTTGTATTGGTGAGATTTTGTGAAAAACAATGTCCACCTCATGAAGGTACTCACCAAGACTTGAAGATGAATTAAATTTCAGCAATACTACTCTCCTTTGCTTGCTGACTTATCACCGCTCCATTCGGACCCTCTCTCTCTCTCTTTCTAAGTTCTCCAAATCTTTTGGGTTTCTAATGCCATGACAGGAATGGACCCCATTCTTAAGTCAAACTACAATTAAAGTTCATGAAATTAGTATTGTTTCAATTTTTGATGTCAGCCAAAAGTATTCTTCACAGCAACCACAATGTGCCCAGTAATGACTCCTTCTGCAATTCATATGGAGTTAGATGTATTGGTAACATATCTAAATATAATTGTAGGTTATTTTTTTATAAGACCCGTTGCTCCTATTACTATTGGAACTGTCTGGGTATCTTTCTTCCACATTGCTCTCATTTCTGCCTGCATATGACTTAGTGTCTCTCTATATGCAAGACACTGTAGTCACAGGGAATGGCGATTTCAAAGATCAATGCTACTTTTGTCTTCTTTTCATGGACCACTATATCTGGTTTTCTAGCATCAATCTTTTGAACTGTTGGTAATGGATGATCCCATGTGATGTAGACTTCAACATTTTCTATGGCTCATTTTTCCAGTGTTTTTCAGGCACTTCAGTACCATAATGTTTGTATAATCCCCAATCCAACAGTCTTGCCACATTATTATGCCTTTCGGTATAAAGTTCTTCTCCCATTAGTATGTCACAACCAGCAATGAGGTGTGCAACTGTTTCCAATTCTGTTTTACAAAATTTACATTTGTCTGTTTTTCCCACATGTTCAATTGACTTTGTAAACCAATGTGTATGTACCCCACTATCTTGTGCTGCTAATATTAACCTTTCATCTCTTGGTTTGAATTCGCCTCTCCTTAACCACTCTCTCTCTTTAAGTTCTTGTTGATGTGTTCTCAGGTCATTATTACTAATTCTGTCTCCAGCCTGTGTTTTGTTTGGATTCAGTTTTTATAGTTCTTTTTCAATATAATCTAATTTGATTTCAGTATCTGAGGCTAACTGGATTTCTGTAGGACAATTTATCACCCACTTTGTGTAGCCAAACTGCTTTGCATAAGATTTTGTAAACATATCTATAATCTGTTGTGTCTGAGAATTAATTTTTGAATCTACACACAGTTTATGAATTTGTATGTTTTTACTCCTTCCACATTTTATGTATCTATAAAATGTAAAATTATTTCCTATTATGCTCATATTCATTGTATTTGGAATATACTTCTCTGAAGTCAAGGCAAATGTAGAGGGCCTTTGACTGACCAAATTGGCTGACAACTGCAAGCTGTGTGCAATCACTGAATCCCCAAAACATGTAGATGTCCTCTAGGAAGGTCTGACAGATAAATGGTGCCAGAAACATGGCCTAAACTCAGAGCAAAAAATATATAATTATACCCTTTGGGAAGATAACTATCCCTGCAAATTACAACATTGATGACACTCCCTCTAAGAGTAGACCCAGTGGTAATGGACTAAAGAACTCAGGTTGACAGTAACCTGAACTTTGATCACCATGTGTCCATAGTAGTGAGAAAATCCTGCTAAGTTGCACAACTTATAAGTAAGGGAATAGCATCCAGATCTAAGTCGATCATAATCCATCTATACCCAGCCCTCATTAGACCAGTAATCAAGTACAATCCACCCTTTGGCATGTATATGACCAGGCATTTATAACAACTGGAGTGGCCACAAAGGTTCCTGCCTAAAAGAATATAGGGTGTAAATAATGTGTCCTACATGGACTGCCTCAAAGCCTTATCTCTATACTCAGTCTCCTACAGACTACTGAGGGGTGATGTCTGCCTAGCCTACAAGACATTCTCTGATCAGGCCTGTTGGATATGCTACACATTCACAAAACAAATGGCACTAGTATTACTCAATCTAAGGATCTAAACCTCGAATGTAACATAACTCACATTGGTGGGATAGATATGTGTCTAAGAGATTACCCCTTCTCTGGAACAGACTCCCCATTAATGTGAAAATGAGCTCTTCCCTAAGCCTATTCAAATGCAATTTGAACCAGTGGATGGGAAATCACAAATTCACCCTGGCGTATCTCCTGTGGTCCTTAGGGACAGACAGGGGCAATTTGTAGCTGTCCTAAGTCCATATACCAAAAGTGTTCTAACCCATGGGCAATGATAATTGGGAAATTTGAGGCATGAATGGCTAGGCTGAAAAAGGCTCTGGGGCCATTAGCCTAGTAAACTCTTATGGTTCTATGATCAATATCGTTATATAAATTATCTTCAAAATTTTCTTGATCTTGTCTCACGCTTTGTTTAATTTGTCTGTCATGCTTGTTTATTTCAGTTTTCAAAATTGTAGTTTGACTTATTTTTCCATTTATTATATTTTTTGTATCTCACCTTAACCAAGTATCTTGTTTTTTTATGGAAATATATCCTCCTGACACCGTGTGCCTAGATCCTGATGTTAAATATTTTCTTTTTTAATTTTTCACATTTAATTTATGAATTCAAAACTTTCCACATTCCTTCTGCAGTTTTTTCACTGAACACATCCAATTAGTTTTATATATTGATTGTTTTGTTTCTATGTAATCTATTATTAATCTTCTAATCATTGGTTTAGATTTCAGTCTGGTAGAATTATCTAGCAACAAATTAACCTTTATAACCCCATGATAACTGTACATTAATGGTGGTAAATTTTGACATGAAGTAACAGTAGTTTCTTTAGGAACATAAACAATGTCTAATATGTTTCTTTCTATGATATGTTTTTTAATATCTGAAGCAACTGTTGTTCCTGAACATACACTGTGAATAATTTCCTTTCTAATTTTGTTGAATCAATATTATCCCAGTCTGTGTCTGGTAAATTTAAGTCACCAGTCACTATTATTATTATTATTATTCCCTCCTGCATTTCATGCAAGGAATGTGTTCCTCTAGATCATCAGCACTTGACTTTGGTGATCTACACACACCAACAATAGTTAGATGTTCCAGGGTTGTCTTATCACTACAGTTACACAATCTATAGTATTGGTGTTATCACTTAATAATCACAGGTCTTATAACTATCTTTAATCCCTATCATAATATTGATTTTTTTTGTTATCATGTCTGTTACAGTAAAAACATGTATACCACAATGGAACTGCTGTCTAGTCTTTGTTCTTTAACCATGTTGCACAAACAATAACAACATCAATCTTGTGGGAAAGTAACAACATTTCCAGTAAAAAAAATATTATTAATGTTCCTAGCATTAACAATTTTCAGAGATGCATCAAATGTTGCTATATGTGAACTGTTAAATTTTTGATCTAACAAAAATCATTCCTTGTGTTTGTCAAATATTGCAAAGTATCTGCTGCAAACATTCTCTTCCCTGATCTTGACAAGTGTACACCATCGAGTATGAACACGTGTGCCCACAACTAGGCTCAGATGCTCTACACATTTTCATTTTTTTAAAACAGGACATTTATTTCATCTAAGTATTCGCCCCAAATATCTTTTCATTCACAGTGAAATTACTCTACTTTCTATATGTCATTTGTGGAAAATACATCCTAATAACTGTACAAGTTATGCTATTAAAGAGGGCTGTAAGTTCCATACTTAGAGTCAGAGGCCTTGCAAATGAGATAATTTGTACCAACATAAATAAAAACAGAACTGTACTTCTTTACATTAAGGCCTGTCTCGAATCCTCTGTTTTTTTCCTGGAAAATATAACATTTTTTGAAGTTCATTATCTTCTCTGCAAACATAAGTATCAGTTACTCTAATAACTGAATCTCCAATCACAAGAATATCTTTTCTGACCAGATCTGAAGAATCTTCAACTTGTAATTCAGCAATATCTACTCTATCAATTGTTAGGAATGATCTTCATCACCATTAGTCTTATTAATTACACTGTTTTCATTGCTTATTATATTTGCAAGCATACAATTCTCATCCAGCTGTCTTTTGTATATTCACAACTTGAGCCATGTTGTCAACATCTGTTTTTATCCTCTTTCTTCTTGCAGTAATGTTCTTCAATTTTTCAAGCCTTTTTCTGTAGACCGAAGGTTTTCTGAAAATAAATAAAATATTATCATTCCCTGTAATCTGTGTGTTACATAAAGCAGTGTCCTTTTTAATATGTATTCTTTTTGCTTTATACATATTTGTCTCTTTTTCTACCTTATTTGTTGTGAATTTCTTCCTTCATTTCTTTCTTTCTTTCTGTTTTATTTTCTTGTATACACTCAGAATTCTCAGATTACTAAATACTTGTATCCAGAATTCCAAATTTGACAGTGGTATTATCTTGTTCAGTAGGGGTTGATTGATTTTTACAGACAATATACACTTCTTTTCCTAAATGTGTTCTATTTCCTCTTTGCCTGACACTATTTATCTCATCATTCCAGCCATTAACATATAATAACAACAGTTCTCCAAACTGTGCCAGTTGCACAAGTGCAGTTATCATCAGTAAGTCTAGATTTACTACTAAAAATGGTAAACAAATGATCCAGCTTTTGAAATGAGGAGTGTGACACCCATGCACTGGCCCAGTATTCAAGGAACCTCAACCCTCACCACTAGCACCAGTGAGGGGCATCCACATTAGGAAGGATAACAATTACACACACAGTAAAGTACAATTTCCCTTAAGAGCACACAGAGATCACAGTCAGTCTGGGCCTGGTTCCCCACTGGCACAACTATAGGGTCCAGATCTCAGCCTAGTGGTCAAGTTAAAACCTCCAGCACCATCTCTGTCCACCCAGTGCTTCTTGTCCCTGCCCATGTAGCTGACACACACACACTTTAAGATTTGATTTAGATACAAACACACAGACACTCCTGGGGAAGGCTGGCACAGGTTCTCCAGCTATGCCCCCATTCTGCCAGGCTATAAGGTAGTGAACACTGCCACCAACTACTAATATCAGCTACTATGAGGCCCTTCCCAAAGGGTGACCAATATCACTGTGTAATATTACTGTTACCCAAACAGTAAGTGTGACCCAGGGCTAAAGCTATTGGAGTGTTTGGGGACAGTATCACTATATACATGCAATGTACTCTAGAGCTTAAATTATCTCTACATAAAACAGCCACATTTGAAAGGTTTAAAAATATTTAATAATAAATAATAAAAACACAAGGCAAGAGAGGAATAAATTTTATTCATTGGGTTCCTGGTCCTTATTCTTCATTGTATTTGCTGTCCTTATGAGATTCACACTCACCTTCCCACTCATCACGGATTAAATCTAGAGGTCCCCTCATCCTATGCCCATACAGCAACTCAAAGGGTGAAACCCTGTAGATTCCTGGTGAACCTCTCTATAAGCAAACAACAGATGGGGCAAATATTTGTCCCACTCCCTCTTAAACTGGTCTGCAAATGCCTGTAGCATGGACTTGATTGTAGAGTTTAACTTCTCAACAAGACCATTAATCTGGGGAAGGTAGGGGGTGTCCTTCAGGTGCTTCACCCCACTGTACTTCCACATACAAGACAGCAGATTGGACATGAAATTGCCACCTCTGTCTGTCGGTATTTCTGTTGGGAACCCTACCCTGCTGAAAATCTCTAACAAAGCACTTGCCACTTTTTCTGCCTCAGTGGAGGACAAAGCCACTCCCTAAGAGTATCTTGTTGCACAATCTACTACCACTAGGATATACTTTTTCCCTGTGGAATTTGGGGTACTCAGAGGCCCCACAATATCCATAGCTACCCTCTGAAATGGCTCCTCAATCACAGGTAAAGGCATCAAAGGAGCTCTCACCTTGTCTCCTGCCTTGCCTATCTTTTGGCACTGCTCACAGGTCCTGCAGTACCCTGTTACATCTCTGGAAATTCCAGGCCAATAGAAGTTCTGCATAATACATCTTTTTGTATGTTTTAAGCCCATATGACCTGTAAAGGGAATATCATGGGCTAAGGCTAGAAGCACCAGATGGTAGGCACTAGGCACTACCAACTGCTGTATCCTCTCACCTTCTAGCCCTCTGTCAGGGTTCAACTCTTTATACAGTAAATAATTGTCCCAGTATACAAAATCCCCCTTCCCTTGAGAATCAGGTGCCTCACTAGCTACCTGCCTCAGGCCTTGTAATGAAGGGTCTGAGAGCTGAGCCTATCTCAGCTCTCTCTTTGTAACCCTTCCCAGCTCCCCTTCCACAGGAAGTCTGGCATCCTCTGACAGCGGTGCCTCACTGTCAGCCTGGGTACTACTACTCACCTCTACCTTTTCAGTCACTCTTTCCAAGGGAACATCAGTACCCACAAGCAGCTGTGGCTCAACTTCAGTCTCACTGCTACAGAGTAGCTCCCTCCCTGAAGTAACCACCTCACCAGTCCTGGCTGCACGTATGCAGTCTGACTGGGTCTCCCCCAGGCTACCAGACCCACATGTTTGTCTTGAAGCCTGACTGCATGCAACTGCATAAACACATGGTACTCCCTCACCAAAATCCTTCCCTATCAGGACATCTGCAGGATGGTAGTTTGGTACCCCTGTTGTCTCAAGACAACATACTATTGGCATTTTGTCTTTCCCACTTACTGACTCTCTTAACTTTTGTTCCCCACCTTGCCTCCATGGACATCCATATGCCACATGGCCCCACTGGTTGCATTCAAAACATTTAACCCTAGGTCCTGTATGTGTATCTGGACTGGTGGCTTCCCCTGCTACTGGCAGATTCTGTTGGGGCAGTCTGAGCAACCCACCTTGGGTTCCTTTAGACCCAAGAGCAGTACTGGGGGTCCATTTCCTGTGCAGTTATGCACTACTTGCTAGGTATAGGTCTCCCTTCTTCCCCAACTCATCTGAAGTAGCACATTGTCTATCAGCTAACCAGATCCTCATGTCCTCAGGCAAAGTACTAAGGGCTTGTTCCCACACCAAAAGTCTGCCAGCCCTTCAAAAGTGGTGACCTGACATCCACTCACCCACCTAAGAAAATAGTGCTCAGTTCAGCAACACATTCACACACACTTTCATCTGCCTTGAATCTATGCGCACGAAACATTTTCCTATAGGTTTCAAGTGTTAGCTTAAAAACTTCTAACAGACAATTCTTAACAGCAGTATAATCAACAAATTCATGATCAGAAAGTTTAGACAACACAGTTACAGCTTTACCATGGAGTAAGGGAGTCAGGAACTGTACCCAGAGCTTTTGGTCAACATCATATTGTTTACATACCCTCTCAAACATATTAATTAAACTATCAAAATTATCCTCCTCTGTAAACTGCGGAAGAAATTTACTGACCTTTTGTGCTTCTAGGGTCCAGTTACTCCCTTCCCCATTACCTTTATTACTCTGGCGAAGAGTCAGCATTTCCTTTTCATGCTACCTCTGCCTGTCCTTTTCCTCAGCTTCCAGGCGTAGCAGTTTCTCATTTTCCTCAGCCTGTAGATGTCTCAGTCTCTCTGCTGCTTCTATTTCCAAATGTCTGGCCTCCAACTCAAGTCTCTTTAGCTCCAGATGGATTTTTAAGACCTCTGTAGAAAGGTTGAGCTGTCCATTCTCTGAGTATTGTGCATCTCCACGGCCAGTCTGACCGCCCTCCTGATTGCTGTTTTCTGATGCAGCTGTGACCAAAGCTGCAATCATGTCTGCCTTAGTCAGGTTTCCATGCACCAGTCCTTTAGCTTGGGACATCTCAGCCAACTGTCTCCTTGACAGCTTGCCATACTCCTCTGCTGACATGCCTGCCTGCTCTCCCTGACTAACTTTAAGCTAACAAAAGAAATAAAACAATTGTGATCTGAACTCTGAATATTCACTGCATGGCTGATTTAGAGTACAAAAACATCTTCAGTGATCACTGTACACAACTACAGGAATTTACTATCCACACCACTACAAGCTAATTGACAACCAATTAATATGTGGTGTGGATATCTCACCACTGCCAAACAATTAATATGTGATACCTGTGCACTGACCCAGTAAACAAGGAGCCTCAGTCCTCACCACTAGCAACAGTGAGAGGTGTCCACATTGGGAAGGATAACAATTACACACACAGTAAAGTACGATTTCCCTTAAGAGCACACAGAGATCACAGTCAGTCTGAGACTGGTTTCTCCCTTTCTCTCCAGATCCCCAATAAGACTCCCCACTGGCACAGCTATAGGGTCTGGATGTCAGCCTAGTGGTCAAGCTAAAACCTCCAGCACCTTCTCTGCCCAACCAGTCCTTTGTGTCCCTGCCCAAGTAGCTGATACATACCCACTTTAAGATTTGATTTAGATACAAACACACAGACACTCCTGGGAAAGGCTGGCACAGGTTCTCCAACTGTGCCCCTGTTCTGCCACGCTATAAGGTAGTAATCACTGCCACCAACCAGTAATATCAGCTACTATAAGGCCCTTCCCAAAGGGTGACCAATCTCACTGTGTAATATTACTGTTACCCAAATAGTAAGTGTGACCCAGGGCTAAAGCTATTGGAGTGGCTTGGACAGTATCACTATATACATGCAATGTACTGTAGAGCTTAAATTATCTCTACACAAAACAGCCACAGTTGAAAGGTTTAAAAATATTTAATAATAAATAATAAAAACACAAGACAATACTTCTTACTACACGGTGCTAGTCAAGAGTTCAGACATCACAGGAAATGCTTAAAATAATACTGTAGAATAGTTCTGACAGAAATATAGAAAACAGCTAGACTAAACATACTATTTTTGATCTTTTCCTAAGAGGAATCACAGTTCTAAATAAACTTACATATAGAGCAAAAGCAGAGTACCGGTGAGTTGTCAGCTTTAGGCAAAATAGAAAATGCTCTCTCTCTCTTTCTCTCTGAGACAGTCTTTTAAATTGATAATACAGTACTGCTTCACATTACATCATTCTTGATACTTCTCTGGTTTTCCAGGCTAACAAGAAACTCAGAGTTTAACATAGCTTTGATCTTGCAGGAGGATTGTGGTCAGGAAACCACAGCAATTAAAGACATGATACATGTAAATTCTAGCAATTAACTCTGGTATCAAAACAATAGAAAGGATCTGCTGGTCCAGATATCACAGCTCCGAGTTTGAGATCAAACAGTCATACAAGGCTTGACATATCAGCTTTCTTCCAGCAGAGTGCACTGTTGTTACATTTTTGATGTTCAAAATGTAACACAATTTTCTTCCATTTTAGAGAACAAGCCTGTGGCTTATATTAATATTTACAAATTACAGAATTATCAACAAAATTCTATCTAGCTCGGCTGGCAGCCTTCACACATCTTCATAAGGAGCACAGATCACCAATTTTATCAGGTGTCACCTTTAAATATACATAGCATTTAGTACACTGTACAAGATACTTGTGCATTAGCAAATCATTACTGGCATACTTATTTAAGGAATCCATATCCAGCTACAAATGAACAAAGAATTCTAAAAGAAAAGAATAATCAAAATCAGTTACCAATGAATTCAAAGACAATTTAAATAAACTTCTGAGAAAAATCACAAAAACAATATACAACTTAATATTAAATTAAGTACAGTAAAGTTGTTGCTCTGAACATACAAGTTGTGAAAGCCATACAAAAGCTGGAATTCCTTTGCAACTCATGTAAATGCACGCAGTAGCTTCTGCTCACTATTGCTTGCAATCACATCTTTTTTTAACAGTAAAGATCAATAAATCACAAACCAAGACAGGATTGCTTAGATAAGCTCTGGATTGTCCTTTCTCCAGTCTTTTAGAAATTTATAGTTGACTATGTTCCTAGTGAGGTCTAGTTTGCCTGTTTAAAACATATCCCTTTCTAACAACAAAAAGTGAAAATTAAAGGTAAAACAACAAAATATAAATCAAAGTAACTCTTCTTGTCTATAAGCCACCCCTTCCATCCTACAAACAGTGAAAAACAGTGGCAAAAAATAAAAGTTCAAATAAAAACTTCTCATACCAGGCTACTGTACAGTCAGTCACAAACCAAGACAGGATTGTTTAAATAAGACTTTTTCTTTGGGCTAGAAGTTAATGTTTTCTGAAAAGATACAAGTTGTTTTTCATATCTGGGAGTGGAATAAAGATAAGAACTGAGAAAATGCTAGGTGCACACCACGGTGAAGTAAGTGAAACTTTAATAAATAGACATAAAAGGCTACAAAACAATAAAACAGGCACAAAAGATAAGAGCTGTCGCTACCTGCGAGGAAGCTTCTTCAGACCTAAATCATAACAGTCAAACCATCTGTATTTTAAATGTAATGAAGCCAATCAGAAAAAAGAATTGATTAAGACATCAATCATCATTTAAAAACACAGTGAACTTAGTATAAAATCCTATTGGTAATGATGCAGGCAAACATTGTAAAAACCTTTTTATATATTAAATAAATCTTAACTTCAATAATTCTACATCTCACACAATTCAAAATGTATCCAAAAATCATTAAAAAAAATGTAAAAAAATTATACAAAAATGCAGCATAAAACAACATACTCAATCCTTCAAAGGGTGTAGCCTCAGGAGGGTTTTCAGGGAGACTCATTCATTAATGTCTGGAAACATAGCTTCCAGGCATATAATCCATTGCTGTTCCTTCTCTTCAGTGAAAGTCTTAATGTCACCTCCTCTCATATTCTTACCTATCACTTCCAACACTAGAAATTTAAAACTGTGTTCATTACCTTTCTCTATTAAATGAAGTGTCAATGCACTCTTAGTTCTCCTACTCCTTAAATCACCCACATGTTCTAAGATGCTTTCTCTGAAATTCCTATTGGTCTTACCTATATAATAAATATAATATTCAAAGCAGTATGAAAAATAAATTAAATAATTTGTACCACAAACAGTGTATAGTAATGTCTCTACAACAAAACCCTTATGTGTGTGCTCAAAATTGTTACCAGAGTGGATGTATCTACAGGCTTTACAACATCTACAAGAGAAGGTACCCTCTCTTAGTGACTGGGGTGTATAACCCTTGCTAGCACTCTTATAACACAGTTGTCTTTTCATGGACCTACTATTTCTAAAACCATATTGTGGTCTAGCTCCTATCACCTGTCTAACTTTCTCATTTGTATTCAGTATCATCCAATTCCTGTTCACAATTTCACAAATATTACTAATATTACTACTATAAGTGAATGTAAACCTAGTGGGTTCACTAATGCTTTGTATCTCTACCTCACTGTGAGAATTGGGTCTGTCTGAGAAATAGAAGAGTCCCCTAGTACCCTGTTCACTCAAAACTTCAGCTATCTGGGCATCAGCTTCTTTTCCATTATAGCCTCTGTACATAAACTCATTCCTTAACTCAACCACTGCTGTCTTCATGTCCTCATCATTGTTGTGTAACCGCATCCTTTGCAAAGCTTGTCTCTTAACAACATTCTTATACACGTTGGGGGTGCATACTCCCTTTGTGTAATAAAACATTCTTCTTACATTGCTTCTTATGTATCAATGTCCTAACCTCACCCACTAGAATCTTAGTTATTTTGACATCTAAAAGTTCAGTAGCTTTATGAGAATAATTATAACTAAATCTTAAGAATGTATATGACACAATCCCAGCAATAAACCTCCAAGGTCCTCACCACCAAAGCACGAACAGATAAAAATATTGGAAAAAACAAGGATGAGGAACTCCACGATGATGCAGCAACAAAAGTACTTCTTTATTGGTAACAGAGAGAACAGGAAAGATGAGCTTTCGTACACACTGTACGCTTCTTCAGATCTAAATCATATAGAATGTAGCAGGTCTTATATAATGCTTCTAATTAACCATTTAGTAATTAGCATCCTAATTGATTAGTCAAGGTGTACAATTAAACGTTCTAAGTGGTACTTAACATTCAGCAAAGACTGAAGAGTAATATTTCCTGTTGCTGCAAACAGCAGCGTTACACTTATTACTCACATTCTAAAATCATTTCAATTATATAAAACCATAATAAATCATTCAAATAATATCTCATATTAATCAGACTCATATTTAGATACAAAAATATAGAAAAGCATGATATATGACTAGATACATAAAATTTTAATCAACTTTAAAACATCCAAAACATCCAAAAAGCAATGCGCTTAAATAAAGTGCATGTGCATATTAAAAGATCAAAAGATGATAATCATAATAACAATTTAATATAGAATAACAATATAAATCTCCAAGAGCTCTATTTGTAGATGTTCCATTACCCAAAACTGTTCATATGTTATGTCAGATGACAAAATGAGAACTCATTCAAAAATCACTGCGCGCTATTTTAACATTGATAGCACTGCTAAAGACACACTATAACGCAACCCCAATAGCAACATCTAGTTCACTAAATCGAACTAACAGAAAAATCATACTGTATAAAACAGTTTGACACTGAGGCCATTTATTAGATATAAATATAGTAAAACTAGCAGCCCTTTAGCTTAGTTGGACGCTTTGCATAATATATATTTACTATGTTTTATAAAGGACACCCATATCAAAAACCAGGAGACATGTTATAAATAATATCTATATGAGGTGATGAAATATTCTATTTAACAAGCATACGAAAAAATATATATATATACATAACTACCTAAGGCCAACCACCCATAAGGTGTTACTATATAGACTATTTAATATTTATTATTTATTTATTTGTCTATCTATTACTTAGTTAAATATTATATGTCAATGGATAGAACTAATACACATTCTTTAATAAACTATATTATGACACTATGTATTGGAGATAATTTCAGTTATGAACAATCTGATGCTTAGTATCTAATGCCTTAAGCATCAAGTACTTTAGATGTCAAAAGGGAAACTGATGTATTATATAGTGCATAGAAAAAATGTATGAATATGACGCATCTTATAGGTGCTTAAACAATATATAAAATAATATATATATAAAAAAAAAAAAATAACAATATATATAATCCTAATGTCATTAAAAAATGCTATTAATGTTGCTTGAAACTGGTGGTAAAGTTAATATATTACCATCTAGACACATCCTTGTTCTGTGTAGAACATATGGATGCGCAACTCATTATAAAGATTTTTTTTAAAAAATTTTTTAAAACATAATTCAATGTAAATATAAGTATAGATAGCTACAAAAAAGGTCTAGAAATGACATCAATAAATTAAATTAAGTGAAAATCCCACTAAGGGATTTCCACTTAGAAACTTTCCAAGAATCATTAATATATGAAAGAGAGAACTTTCTGTTATTTCAAACTTCTTTTCTTCAAGACTGATCTAACACTAACATACTGGTTCAGGCCTGGAGTGTAGTGCGCTTTAAATTTTAGGATCCATTGTAGCTCTATACTTTCTAGATCGTTAAAGGTATCACCTTTCCTATCATTGGGATGTATCAGCTGCAGTGTCCTAAATCTAAAACTGTGTTCCGTGTTATTTAAAATGTGTTTGGTTAGGGCACTTTTTGGATCTTTCTTTTTAATATCATGAATATGGTTGTAAATACGTTCCTTTAAAGACCTTGTGGTCATCCCAATGTAAAATGCATCACAATTCAGACAATTAGCTAGATAAATTAAATTTGAACTGATGCAGGTTGACCTAAAACTAGGTTCAAATTTAATATTGAGTTTCGGGTGCATAAATTCTATATCTTCTGAAATGTACATGCACATATTGCACCGATTACAAGGAAAGGTACCTGTCTTTAACCAGTGTGATGATTCACCTTCTAGGTTTTTCTGTATCTTAACAATAGTCCTATTCGTCTCTTGTTCTAGTTTTTCTATACACAATAGTCTTTTAAGATTCTTGCTGTTAGTGTACAGAAAACTGGGTTTCATTCCTACCATGTCCCTAATTTCATCATTGGTAAGTAATATGCCCCAGTTCTTGCGAATAATATTAGTAATGTTGCCATTATCACTGGTATATCTAGTCAAAAAAGGTATAATTTCCTTGAACGACTTAGATGAATTATAAGTCTTTTGGTATGCCTTTCTAGATATGACGGGGGTGGGGGTGCTCACTGTTGATGATTTGGCCTGTTGAATTAGTTGTTCATCATAATTCCTTTCTATGAACATGTCATTTAATTTTGCTAGTTGTTCTATTTTATCTTCCTGTTTGTTACATAATTTATTAACCCTTAAATGTTGACTTTTGACAATGTTCTGAAATATATGCCTGGGATGCATGCTAGTAAATTCTAGTAGAGTATTCTTCCAGCACGATTTCCTATAGATAGTGTGACTTAATCTCCCATACTCATCCTTGGTAATGGTCACATCTAGAAAATTTACTTTATTTATAGAATGTTCAAATGTGAATTTAAAAAAGGATGTTGTGCTTTCTAAGTCCTCCACCATGTCCAGAAACTCTTGTAAAGTGCCATTCCAAAAGATTAGTATGTCATCTACGAACCTTTTGTATAGAAGTATCTTATCAAAATAAGAATGTTTAAACAGATGCATGCATTCCCAGTAATAGACAACAAGGTTTGCATAGCTATTTGCACAGGGGGTGCCCATGGCCACCCCCCATTGTTGCAAATATAGCTTCTTGTCATACATAAAAACATTGTTATTCAACACAAGATCTAAGATGGCATTCAATAAAATTTTATCATCATTACTATAGCAATCAGTATTATGCAAAATATATCTAATGGCTTCGGAGCCGTATCCATTAGGAATGGATGTAAAAAGGTTCCTCATGTCCATAGTAATAAGAATAGTGTTTTCTGAAATACCCTCTTTAAGATTAGCTAAAACCTCTAACAGTTGATAAGTGTCTTTCAAAATCGAGCCAATTTTATCGATAATAGGTCTAAGCTTCCGCTCAACAAAAACTGACATTGTCTCAGTGACCCACCCTTCCCCTACCACAATGGGTCGTAAGGGTGGTGGAATTAACCCTTTGTGTACCTTCGGTAATCCTTTTATGTAGGGAATCTTCGGTTGTTCTATCAAAAAGTATTGATATAGATCTTGATCTAACTGCCTGCACATTAAGAAGTCATAGAGTTCCTGATGTACAGAAAAAATAACTTTTGTAAGGTCACTGGCATAAATTTCTTTATACGTGTCAGTCTCTCTAAGCATGGTAAGCATAGACGTATTATAAGTGACATGATCTAGGATTACCACTCCACCCCCTTTGTCTGCAGGCTTAATGACTATTTCTCTATCATGCTGTAATGCATAAAGAGCTTCCCATTCAGTATGAGACAAATTAGTATATAAGTTCGCTTTCCTTGTAGTATTAAAATAACCATAGAAATCCATTTCACAGGCTTTAATAAAGCATTCAGTAACAGGTGTTAGTGTAGGTGTAAAAATACTTTTCTTTCTGAACCCCTTATTGCATTCTTGATTAGCAGCACTATACTGTGTTTTATTTTTAAACATACATTTTAAATTGACTTTACGAGCAAACAGCCGCAGGTCAGTAAGAACTTCACTTATGTTACTAACCTGGGCTGGAATAAAGGATAATCCCTTATTCAGTAGGTTATAGTCAGTCTCTGTAAGGGTCCGTTTTGACAAATTAAACACTAAGTCCGTTGTTCTCTTTTCCGATTTCTGTTGTTCGATGTCATCTCTTCCCCTGAAAACTTCCTCTTGGTGCGGCCTCTGCTTCTTGACCTGCTTTGAAAATTCCGCCGAAACTTCAGCGGAAGAGGTAAAAAACCTTCAATATTACCATGTTTGACTTTTGGTTTGGCGCCTCGCAGATTTTCATCTTGTTGAACCAGAGCTTGCTGGTTACAGGGAGGGTGTCTCTAATCATATTATTTTGCATATGCGTCAGGGAAGAAGACGCCGAAGGTAATATAGTTGTAGCAGCTGATTCCCTTAAGGTGGAACTTACATTCGTCACCGCTGAAGCATAGCTCTGGTTTAAGGAAAGTCCTTGACCAGAGTCCGTATCAATAGAAGTAGCATGCTCATTAGTCCGAGTTTCATTATATCTTGGCCAAGAAAAGACATTGTTGTTAGCAAAGTCAGTGTGGTCTCTGTGAAGTTTACGCGTTTTTATTTGCTGTAACTTATCACCATATGCAAAAAGTTGACTAAACATATTGTCCAATCTCTGCTGAAAACTTTCCTCCTTAAAGGTAGTGGAAATGTCTTTACTTAGGGATTCAGCTTGTGAATGAAGATCCTTCTCTATAGGTAAGAAATGCTCAATCAATAATCTTATATAGCTGAACCCCAAGTCAAGATTTAGTTGTTGCCACTTCCGAAGTAGCTCAGGGTGAGTCTCGCCGTATGAGGGCATAACTAACACTCTCATACCTCTAGGAATCAGTTTAAAATGAAGACATGCTTCTAAATGGCGTCTCTGCCAGGTTAGTCTGTATAGTTTATATAATGTGTTCTCAAGTTCACGAAACATAGTGTTAAAATTCTTCATTTTATCAATGTTACCTTTATCAATATTTGGTGTGGTAGCCGTATGTTCCATACTAATATTCAGTAACGGATTCTCTTTGGATTCCAGTAGGCTATTCCACTGTCTTTTTGACTTATTAGGAGCATAGTCCAACTCTATTGCAATAGCATCCATCGCGTGTGGTTAGCCAAGGATAAAGTAAAAAAGCAAATGTATATGACACAATCCCAGCAATAAACCTCCAAGGTCCTCACCACCAAAGCACGAACAGATAAAAATATTGGAAAAAACAAGGATGAGGAACTCCACGATGATGCAGCAACAAAAGTACTTCTTTATTGGTAACAGAGAGAACAGGAAAGATGAGCGCTTTCTCGTACACACTGTACGCTTCTTCAGATCTAAATCATATAGAATGTAGCAGGTCTTATATAATGCTTCTAATTAACCATTTAGTAATTAGCATCCTAATTGATTAGTCAAGGTGTACAATTAAACGTTCTAAGTGGTACTTAACATTCAGCAAAGACTGAAGAGTAATATTTCCTGTTGCTGCAAACAGCAGCGTTACACTTATTACTCACATTCTAAAATCATTTCACTTATATAAAACCATAATAAATCATTCAAATAATATCTCATATTAATCAGACTCATATTTAGATACAAAAATATAGAAAAGCATGATATATGACTAGATACATAAAATTTTAATCAACTTTAAAAACATCCAAAAAACATCCAAAAAAGCAATGCGCTTAAATAAAGTGCATGTGCATATTAAAAGATCAAAAGATGATAATCATAATAACAATTTAATATAGAATAACAATATAAATCTCCAAGAGCTCTATTTGTAGATGTTCCGTTACCCAAAACTGTTCATATGTTATGTCAGATGACAAAATGAGAACTCATTCAAAAATCACTGCGCGCTATTTTAACATTGATAGCACTGCTAAAGACACACTATAACGCAACCCCAATAGCAACATCTAGTTCACTAAATCGAACTAACAGAAAAATCATACTGTATAAAACAGTTTGACACTGAGGCCATTTATTAGATATAAATATAGTAAAACTAGCAGCCCTTTAGCTTAGTTGGACGCTTTGCATAATATATATTTACTATGTTTTATAAAGGACACCCATATCAAAAACCAGGAGACATGTTATAAATAATATCTATATGAGGTGATGAAATATTCTATTTAACAAGCATACGAAAAAATATATATATATACATAACTACCTAAGGCCAACCACCCATAAGGTGTTACTATATAGACTATTTAATATTTATTATTTATTTATTTGTCTATCTATTACTTAGTTAAATATTATATGTCAATGGATAGAACTAATACACATTCTTTAATAAACTATATTCTAACACTATGTATTGGAGATAATTTCAGTTATGAACAATCTGATGCTTAGTATCTAATGCCTTAAGCATCAAGTACTTTAGATGTCAAAAGGGAAACTGATGTATTATATAGTGCATAGAAAAAATGTATGAATATGACGCATCTTATAGGTGCTTAAACAATATATAAAATAATATATATATAAAAAAAAAAATAACAATATATATAATCCTAATGTCATTAAAAAATGCTATTAATGTTGCTTGAAACTGGTGGTAAAGTTAATATATTACCATCTAGACACATCCTTGTTCTGTGTAGAACATATGGATGCGCAACTCATTATAAAAATTTTTTTTAAAAAATTTTTTAAAGCATAATTCAATGTAAATATAAGTATAGATAGCTACAAAAAAGGTCTAGAAATGACATCAATAAATTAAATTAAGTGAAAATCCCACTAAGGGATTTCCACTTAGAAACTTTCCAAGAATCATTAATATATGAAAGAGAGAACTTTCTGTTATTTCAAACTTCTTTTCTTCAAGACTGATCTAACACTAACATACTGGTTCAGGCCTGGAGTGTAGTGCGCTTTAAATTTTAGGATCCATTGTAGCTCTATACTTTCTAGATCGTTAAAGGTATCACCTTTCCTATCATTGGGATGTATCAGCTGCAGTGTCCTAAATCTAAAACTGTGTTCCGTGTTATTTAAAATGTGTTTGGTTAGGGCACTTTTTGGATCTTTCTTTTTAATATCATGAATATGGTTGTAAATACATTCCTTTAAAGACCTTGTGGTCATCCCAATGTAAAATGCATCACAATTCAGACAATTAGCTAGATAAATTAAATTTGAACTGATGCAGGTTGACCTAAAACTAGGTTCAAATTTAATATTGAGTTTCGGGTGCATAAATTCTATATCTTCTGAAATGTACATGCACATATTGCACCGATTACAAGGAAAGGTACCTGTCTTTAACCAGTGTGATGATTCACCTTCTAGGTTTTTCTGTATCTTAACAATAGTCCTATTCGTCTCTTGTTCTAGTTTTTCTATACACAATAGTCTTTTAAGATTCTTGCTGTTAGTGTACAGAAAACTGGGTTTCATTCCTACCATGTCCCTAATTTCATCATTGGTAAGTAATATGCCCCAGTTCTTGCGAATAATATTAGTAATGTTGCCATTATCACTGGTATATCTAGTCAAAAAAGGTATAATTTCCTTGAACGACTTAGATGAATTATAAGTCTTTTGGTATGCCTTTCTAGATATGACGGGGGTGGGGGTGCTCACTGTTGATGATTTGGCCTGTTGAATTAGTTGTTCATCATAATTCCTTTCTATGAACATGTCATTTAATTTTGCTAGTTGTTCTATTTTATCTTCCTGTTTGTTACATAATTTATTAACCCTTAAATGTTGACTTTTGACAATGTTCTGAAATATATGCCTGGGATGCATGCTAGTAAATTCTAGTAGAGTATTCTTCCAGCACGATTTCCTATAGATAGTGTGACTTAATCTCCCATACTCATCCTTGGTAATGGTCACATCTAGAAAATTTACTTTATTTATAGAATGTTCAAATGTGAATTTAAAAAAGGATGTTGTGCTTTCTAAGTCCTCCACCATGTCCAGAAACTCTTGTAAAGTGCCATTCCAAAAGATTAGTATGTCATCTACGAACCTTTTGTATAGAAGTATCTTATCAAAATAAGAATGTTTAAACAGATGCATGCATTCCCAGTAATAGACAACAACATTTACAACATCTACAAGAGAAGGTACCCTCTCTTAGTGACTGGGGTGTATAACCCTTGCTAGCACTCTTATAACACAGTTGTCTTTTCATGGACCTACTATTTCTAAAACCATATTGTGGTCTAGCTCCTATCACCTGTCTAACTTTCTCATTTGTATTCAGTATCATCCAATTCCTGTTCACAATTTCACAAATATTACTAATATTACTACTATAAGTGAATGTAAACCTAGTGGGTTCACTAATGCTTTGTATCTCTACCTCACTGTGAGAATTGGGTCTGTCTGAGAAATAGAAGAGTCCCCTAGTACCCTGTTCACTCAAAACTTCAGCTATCTGGGCATCAGCTTCTTTTCCATTATAGCCTCTGTACATAAACTCATTCCTTAACTCAACCACTGCTGTCTTCATGTCCTCATCATTGTTGTGTAACCGCATCCTTTGCAAAGCTTGTCTCTTAACAACATTCTTATACACGTTGGGGGTGCATACTCCCTTTGTGTAATAAAACATTCTTCTTACATTGCTTCTTATGTATCAATGTCCTAACCTCACCCACTAGAATCTTAGTTATTTTGACATCTAAAAGTTCAGTAGCTTTATGAGAATAATTATAACTAAATCTTAAGAATGTTGTAGTGGTGTGTAATCTACGCAATGTTCTATCTCTTCTATTGGTCCTTGCCATAAAACAAAAATATCATCCACAAACCTTTTATAAGTCAAAATATATCTCTGAAAGTCATTATTCCTAGTGAGTCTCTCTTGTTCCCACTGCGCTAAAGCTAGGTTGGCGTAGCTATTAGCACAAGCTGTGCCCATCGCTATGCCAACCTTGTATAGGTAATAAGTATCATTAAAGATGAACACATTGTTCTCTAATATTAATTCTAATAAACTACAAATTAAATCAACAGCCTTGCTATCTAAAACTGCTTTATTTGATAACAGAATTCTAATATTCTCTATTCCCCAGTCATTGGGGATAACTGTGAAGGGAGAATTAACATCTAAAGTTAGAAAAAACAAATTTATCCTATCTTGTACTTCATTAACAACTGGGAATAACTCACTCAAAAACTTCTTTGTGTGTCTTAAGACTATGTCCATTAAGTTGACATTGGGGTGCAGTATCTTCTCAACATAAATGGAGATTGGCTCTGTGGCCCAGCCTCTACTAAATACAATGGGCCACATAGGGGGTTATCAGCATTTTTATGCACTTTAGGCATACCATAGAAAACCGGTATAAGTGGATGTTCTACTGAAAAGTACTTAAAAAGTTCTTCATTAATCACATTGGTCATAAACATATCAAACAGAAAAAAATGCAAGTCTTTCCATGCTACCCTCTACTTGTCTCATACTTAAATGCACATAAGTCTTTTGATCACATAATAACCCAGTCATGTTCTTCAAGTAATGACTTTTATCTAACACAACAATACTTCCCTCTTTGTCAGAGGGATGGTTCTCCACTGAAGAAAGTTTCTTCAACTGATTAATGCTAAACGTTCCCCTCCAGTAAGGTTAAACAATCTATTTTTAACATTATTTTCATAGAGCATATGAATGTCTCTTTCACATGCTACAGTGAACAATTCAATAACTCGGCCTATGACTGGAACATATGTACTGTTCTTCTTGAATGGTTGATGGGCTCCTACAGAGTCAGCAAACTGTAAACATAATGATAAATCCCTGGCAAACATTTTTAAATCTAAAATAACCTCTGAAATATAAGACTGCTGCACCAGAATAAACAACAAGCCTCTGTTCAGAAGACTATATTGTTCAGAGGTCAATGTAAGTGAGGAAATGTTAATAACTAAAGTGTTCATGTCCTTTTCAGTGCATTTACCTTGTTTCTGGTTTCTGGTGAATGCAACCTCTGGTGCAGCCACCCTTGTCTTGAGCGACTACTTGTTTTGTCCCTTCTGTGCTCTCCGGGTAATAGAAGAGGGTTGGCAAAGGAAAAATCCACTCGATGTGCTGTAACCATAGGGCTCTGTTCATCCTCCATGCTCAATGGAATCTGATGCACTAATTTCATCATCAAAATGATCCTGCCTTTAGAAACTTCCTGTATTTCAATTAAAGGCATAGGCACAGTTTGTGAAGTCAGTTTTGAGACATGCTCTATTTCTGGTGGCTTGGACACCATGGGCTCAGGTTCAATACATAATTCACCTTCAGAACAAAAATTTTGATTACCAGCTCTACTATCAGTGTTGGTAATGCCTTCAACACCATGCTGGCTAGATTTTCAATTATCCCTTGATCTCGGCCAAGAAAACACATTCCCATCATTGAAGTCGTTCAAGTCTCTTTGCAGGTATTTTTGCATTTAGTAATCTGAAGTCTCTTTTCAAAGTTCTGTATGTTTTCAAATAATACATCCAATTTCTCACCTACTACATCTGGTGAAAATTGGTTCTGAATACACTGTTGTAACTTACTGACGTCTTTAACTAGAGTTTCTTCCATAGGCTTAAAAAAACTTTATAAGTAGATGCAGATAGTCAAACCCAAGTCTTAAATTCATCATTTGCCATTGTTTCAAGAGGTCATGGCAAGCAGTACTATATGTTGACATCTTCAACACCCTCAAACGTCTAGGGATGATTTTAAAATGCAAACAAGCCTCTAGATGGACTCTCTGCCATTGCATACATTTAAATTTATAGAGTTTATTCTCTAAATCTCTGTATAGTACATAAAAGTCTTGTTGTACACAACAGTCTCTACAGAGTTCTCCACACTCTTGTCAAAGGTGTAACTCATTAAAGGCTTGTTACCAGGAACCATCAGTCTCTGTAGTCATTTTGCCTGATTGTTCATCAGGCAAGGATAGTAGTTTAGCTCAATGGAGATACCTTCAGCCATGTCCAACCAAGAAGCTACAACAATGAAATTCTTTGAAACAAAGTTGTTTGTGGTCAGTAAAGTGCACCAACATGCACCAAAGATAAAACCTGAGAAAAAGCTAGGTGCACACCAAGGTGAAGTAAGTGAAACTTTAATAAATAGACATAAAAGGCTACAAAACAAAAAACAGGCATAAAAGGTAAGCGCTTTTGCTACCTGCCAGGTAGCTTCTTCAGACCTAAATCATAATAGTCAAACCATCTATATTTAAAAGCAATGAAGCCAATCAGAAAAAAAAACTGATTATGACATCAATCATAATTTAAAAACATAGTGAACCTAGTATAAAGGATAAGACAAGAATAGATAGAAATTAGTTTCAGTAGGAGTTAAGGCTGTAACATGCATCTTAGCATGGATAACCGTAATTTTAGGGTAGGTTTTGCCTGTGTGTGCAGCTATCAAGTTGGGATAATTGTTCCTAACAGGAGGGTTAAACTTCTTTATTTGAAGATGTACATAACAGATGTGCATAATGCATATTTTCATAATGGACCTCATTCATAACCATAATATTCTGTCCTTTGTCAGCTGGTTTAATAACCAAGCTTGAGTTTGACTGTAAAGTTTTATGTATCCCACATTTTTCTTGAGACATATTAAAATGAGTTCTATTAAATTGGTGATAAAATCATTAAATATATCCATTACCAACATATTGAGTTTTATGATTTTGAGAAAATGAAGAAAGGCAGAACTGCTTTTTTAAATTAATTTCTAATAGATTATATCCATGGACAACACATAATAAATCAGAATGAAAGGGGAAAAAGCTATCATTAAAATAATCATATCCACAGCTGTTACTCTCAGAACTGCTGGTTAATTCAGGAAAGTATGAAAAACAGTATTGAAAATTTAATTTTTTACAGACTTCTAGATTTCCATTTTATCAAATGTTGTCTAGGTAAATCTGTGGGAACAAACTATAACCAACATTTAAGTACCTGCATCTAAGTCCCATCCAGAAATATTACATACTTTAGTATTCATATATTGTTCATATTTTATATAATTTTGGCAGTCAGAAGAACATAAAGAGTCACTAGGCAGTTGATCAAAGAAGCAGTTGTTACTGTCTTATGTCATTTAAGTTCTATGTGAAAGTGCTGTTGCCCTCCTTCATGTTGCCACTTTTTCCATGCTTCTCCAAAATGTTTTCTGATCACTGTGTTGTTGCCATCTAGGTGCTTGTACTAACCCTATATTTTCATTAGGAGAACTGGTCGTTATCATTTTATATTCAGTACTCTCAGAACAAAAACTTCTTTATGTAACTTTTCCCGACCAAACACTACATGAGAACATTTCTGTTTCCTCTTTTTGTGAAACTTCTTCAATTGCCATAGGAATGTACTCTTCTTAGCATAATCATTTAAACTACATTCTAATTTTTTCCTTTTTGACAACATTTCTTCCATTGATTTAACTTTGCCATTAAAATTCTTTTTTTTCTTTTAACTCCTTTATTAAATTATCGCTTAAGACATATGCACATATACATTATTCGAAAAGAAAAAACATATTAACATTTTTCCATTTACTAACATTATACATTACATTTCCTTTCTTTATAACTGCCTTTCAGTCCAACATTAAATAAATCACTCAGTTCCTGCCTTCCCTTAAACCTCACTCCTCCTCCTCCTTCTAGTCACATTAATTTGTATATACTGTTCCCACACATTTCATTTATTTATATGTACTTTGTTCCTTCCTTCTCTAAAGATCCCTCTTCCAATTCTTTTATCTCTTTTACATTATCAAATACTTCAAATGTAGTTGAGTTAGATTGCGAATTCCACTTTCTAATAAATGCTTTTTTGGCACTTAACAGAATGAAACTTAATAAAGCCTTACTACATCTAGGCAATGCTGATCCTGTGCCCCAGCTCAAAAGAATCATTCCCTTAGTTACAGCCATTTCCTTCCCCAATATTAACAATGATAAAAACTTTTATTTAGATTCTGTCTTAGTAACACCTTCAAAGAGAATAAAAATCAAACCAAGCTTCACATCTAAAAGAAAATTTTAACAGTATTCCCATTAAAAAATGCAATGACCAAACAAAAACAATCAAACAATTCTGCAGATAATTATTTCGAGATACTTTTCCACAAGCATTTGTTGTTTAACCCCTTTGGTGCATAGTAACAAATTTTAATAAAAATAATATATCTTTGTCTAATAGACTTGTTTATATTCTCTTACCCAACACAAATTGTTCCAAAATAGTAGCCTATAAAAAATTGCTATTACTGCAATGTTTTGGAAAAAAATGCATCACTGCAAGATTATTTTCCAACGTAAACTAAACTACAGGGACATTGTAATGCATAAATCACTGTCTTAGTATTACAGTTAAATGTATGACTTATTTGTACCTGTTTTCCATTTATTGTCCCAAAATCTCTCTATATACAGAAACAAGCACAACAGGCACCAAACTGGAAGGTGCCATTATTTAGGTTATCCAGACTTCTACTCAAATAATTTATTTTTTATAAAATAACTATGCACCGAATCATTTTTAAGATTTTTGCCTGTTCTATAAAAGACTAAGATGGTTTAAGGAACTATTGTTCTAAGATATTCGTTGTCTATAATGTGCTTCCAACATTTTCTCACACATGAAACTACTGTCTCTGAAAAGACATTATATTTAGAATACATGGTAATAATATTGTCAGGTCAATAAAACAAGTCATATAAACAGCTCTTCAAGGAGTACTTGAACCCAGGTATGGTGGAAGGTTCCATCAGCCACCAAGGTAGCATGTTGCAGGGGAGCAGCCTTTGATAAGCAAAGGCCAAAATGTCAGAGGTTCTGAGTTGCACTACTAGAAGTGCTAGCAGCCCTTGGTAGCTGAGTACCAAAGATAAGATGGCTGATGCCATGTGAGAGGATCTTGCAAATTGTGGGACACAATTCAAGCAGGAAAATAATCCACTGATGAATAGGCAGTCTGTTTTGCTTGTGTAGTATCAGTGTAATATCACAACATGATCCCCCAGTAAATGCCACTATTGTGGAATTTTGTACTGACTGTAAGCAGTTTAGTTTGAATGTATGTAAGACCTAGATACAGGATATTACAGTTGTCTAATCAAGAATATGCTAAGGTCTGTGCCACTGCATGACACTTTGAAGACAGAATTAGCTGCTTAATGAGGGTGATGTTGCTGAGAAAACCATGATAATCTAACATCTGCTTAAACCCAGTCCCTTAAGTTCTACTTGTCAAAAATAACACACAAATTTCACATCCATTACATGAATTCTAGTTATACAACATTAAAAATGACATTAAGGGACAAAACTGGAATAGGCAAATTATAGAAAGTGTCATGTACAACCATGGCAATCATCTTCAAGTGATTGAGTTTCAAATGGTTCATTGTCATTCAACCATGGATGCATTCCAGGTCTCTTTTAAACATCTTTATTAAATCAGCACATTTTTATCAGTGACATGGATATAAATGCATTAATACAAAAGAAAACAAATCATAGTAACAATTTTAATTGCTATTTTTATGCTGTATACATACAGGTTTTCTTTTTAACAATTTTATTCACTCCAGCATTACACAAATTGCTCTTTTCCTGCCTTCTTTAAATCTCATTCCTCCTTTTCTTCCTTGTCATTTTTCTTCCAATATTGTTCCCACAAATTCCATTTACTTCTATGCCATTTGCTCCTTTCCTTTTCTTAAAGATCCTACCTCCAGTTCCTTTATCTCTTTTACAATAGTCAATACTTCAATTACTACTGATTTAGATTTGAATATCTATTTTCTAGTAATTGCTTTTTTTACAAAATTCAGCACTTCGACTACAATTGCTTTAGGTGTTGATTTCCATTTTCTGCTTTCTTTTGGCAGCCAATAACACTAAACTTAGTAAGGATTTAATATTTCTAGGCAATTTAGATCCCATATCTGAGCTCTACAGAATAACTTTCTTAGTTACACCATTTGCTCCTCCAGCAAGTTCTATGTAAGGATTTTTTTTAAATCTGACTACTCATTAAACTCCCAAAAAGCATGTTGCAATTGCCTTTCTTTCTAATCACAATTGCACCATTTGCTAGCTACCAGAAGAAGAATTCACTGAAGTCAGTTTTGGGTATAAAACTAAGTATTGCAAATACTTCCATGTAAACATTCTAAACCGTCTGGACTTTGTTTCATACTGGAGAACCAAAACAAATGTCCAGTCATTGTTGCTTTCTAAACTGCCTTTTCCATTCTCTTTTCTAACATCTTCTATGATGAAATTTGGAAATTTACATATTCCAGCATAACTCCAGACATTGCCATGGCAGGTAGCTTTGCAAAAAAGTTCTATGCCCACTTACATAAATGTATAGAACTGACAGTACCCACCAGATTTAATATACTGGGAAGTTTAAAAGCAACCACCCTGCTGATCCATCAACATAAATAAACTCAATAAAAAGAAAAACAATCTCTTTATAGATACAACAGATAAAAGGGCCATCAAATCAAAGATAACATCAGATATTTGACTAAAAACTTGAAAAATACTATTAGGATTATTAAAGCAGCCCATAAACGTTCGTCACATCTGATACTATGGACACCTACAACTCCTTCTTTAGTTACACTAGGAATCTAAGAAATAACCAGCATTGCTCACAACCTATTCAAAATGGCACCATCTACTTTGAACCAATAGACATTTCCAACATACTATAAAGAAATTAACTGCCAAAATCACCCCAGAAACAATTATCCAAAGATCACTTATTCCCGAAGCTCTCAAACACCCCATCCTCACTAAAGATCATGTACTGAAGAAGCTATTCTAAACTAAAATTACTTTCTGCATGGGACCTGATAATATACCTGTCTGATTAATCAACAGTACTAAACAAGCCCTGGCACAGCCACGTCTTAAACCATTTAATATGAGATTAGCCACTGGCTTCGCCCCTGAAATTTGGTTGCACACAGTGGCCCCATCACTGATCCTGGAAATTAAATCTTCACCAGCAGATAAAATAAGTTGGTATATTCATTACACAGTGCATTTCCCTTCTCTGGAATAGATCATCATTGCAAAAGAAGCAGTGTGATACATTATGTTCCTAAAAAGGGAAATGATTAATTGGTCGAGTATTCACAAACTCACCCCTGACTTGCTTTGTCTTGCTCCCCTCAAAAGATAAATTTCAGTCTGAGGTTGGATAGTGGCAATGTGTAAATGGCCATAAGACTCAATTACCTTGTATCCCCTATGATCTTATCCTCTGATTTATTCTTATAGCTATCATGCAATATATATATATATATATATATGCCCACAAATAATCTGTTTTTTCCAAAGCTGGTATTTAATCCAGGTCTCCACTTAGATTGCTATTTTTAGACACAGATTCTTGAGGAAAGGAGAGGTAGATCTTCATCTTATCAGCACAGCAAGAGTATTTTAAATCTCTTCACTCCTTGCCATTTTCTCAAGGGAAATAATTAAGCAGTGAAAATGTGCTGTCCTAATATGGAACCTTGTAATACAATGCAAGAAAATAAGATTCAGAGAAATTAATCTCAGACAGTAATCTCTGTATACATATAGAAAGGAATGAGGCAGGCCGGTCTAGTACAATACCAGTAACACCTCAGTAGTGCTGTAAATGGTCCAGAAGTATACCATGACCTACTGTATTAAATGTAGATGAGAAATGTAGTCAGACCAAAAAAGAGAATAATAAGGCTGACCACTAATGATGACAGGATTGTCAGAATTCCTAGTATTGACTGCCTTAGTATTTTGTCTTGAACTAAAACAGACTGGAATGGATCATAAATATAGATAAGAATTCACTTGTGGATAAACCACCTTCTCCAAGATATTAAGATCTAAACCAGTTTTTCAGGATGGGAGCAATCAATATGTCCTTTAACACAGAATTAAATATCTCAGCCTGTTAAATGGCTATGATAGTACAGTAGAGGACTGCACCCAGCTACTTTAAGCAGCCAGATACCAGAATGGTGGGGTAGTGATCCAACTTGCATTTTGTGGTATATATAGACATGAAAGAGAAAATCATCATAAGTTCATCTGTTGGTACTACCCTAGGCCTTGTACAAGCCTAGTCATAACAATTCCCTGGCTATTTCTTCCCACAGTATTTACTTCCCTGGACCCTTGTCTAGCAGAGTGACTGATGTGATCCCCGGGGTGAATTTCCTATCTCCCATCCAATCATAATGCTCTTTGTTATGGCATATACTCTTTACTGGTCTTTTGTTCCTGTAGGCCTCATCAACTACTCAGTATTTTTCAGGTATCCAGTCACCAATACATGTTTTTATAAACATAGAGGTGGTTAGTAGAGGTGGACCACTACGTGACCATAGGCTGATCCTCGTGGTTGCCTATTGAATTTATAGCCCCCATCCTATAGTAAAATACCTTTAGTAATGTGTCCAGTCTTCTTTTGAATAGTATCCAGGGTTCTGCTTCTGCATATGTGTCAGTCAACTGGGAAAGATCTTTCTGTGGCTCTCTTTAGAGCACTTAACACTAGCTTGAGGTCTATCCACAATAAACAAGCCTTCTGTCTTGAATTTTGAATGGAGAGAATGCCATAATACATCTCAAATTATTCATGAAACCTTTCCTGTTATGCTGTTTCAGATCATTCCTGAGGATGATGCTGACAGTCCTGACACCTTCATAATTGATAATAGAAAGTCCTTATCTTTGGCTCTCACTAAGCTAGCCCAAAGCTGAGTATGTCCTATTTCATTTAAGGAGCATGCGCCATGGAATGACCTAGATCTCCATTTTTGCAGTATGAAAAGTGTATATTGGAATGTCTTTGGAATGACAGACTTGATCTGGATGAATATTGTTCTTCATACCATTCTTATAAGGTAAGAAGGCAGCTTATTTGTCCAGAAAGATTGTAGCAAGGATAAATTTACTATACTGTTTTGAGTTGTGGACAACTTGTGCAGCCCAGTCTGCCTCCCCACCTGGCGACCCCTATTGTCTCATCAGTGTGAGATATCTGCTCAGTTTTTCACTGACCAGGTTATCACTATAAGATCTGCTTTTCCTTCTTTAGACTTCAAGGGCATAACTTTTTTCTCTGCCAGGGTGTGCTCTTTCAGTTGGAAAGTGTTAGCTATTAAGTCTTCTTAAAAAAAAACATCTTTATTGAATTATCACTTAAGACATAAGTAATCATACATTTATATAAATGAAAACAAACATGTACTGACATATTTTCAGTTGCAAATATTATACATCATGGATCCCTATCAGATTATCGAACATCTAGAAATTTGAAATTTATATGGCCGAGACCATGTGATTGAATTTTTGGATATTCGAACATTTTCAGTGGCGATCGCTGTACAGCAGAGATCAGGAAATGTACCCTTTTCCTCAATGTAGTGATCTCTCAGAGTTGGTATATTTAATTAGCAGGGGGTGTGGGGGGTTGCAAAAATAGAAAATTTTTGTTTTTTATTTATTTTTTATGTTCAATCTTCTGAAAATTCAATCATATGGTCTCAGCCTTGTGAATTTTGAATATCCGGACATTCAATAATCTGATGGGGATCCATACATCACATATAATCTTCTCTACAGTCATTTTCAGTCAAACATTCAATTCCTGACTTCCCTTAAACCTCATTCCTCCTCTAAAACATTACTCTGCATGTACTGATCCCACAGTTCCTATTTTTTTCTATGTAATTTGCTCCTAAAGATCTCTCTTTCAGTTGTTTTGTCTCTTCTCTTATATTTACTACTTCTAGTACAGTTGGTTTAGACTTTTGATTTCCATTTTCTAATAATTGCTTTTTTTGGCAGCCACCAGAATTAAACTCAGCAAGGCATTACTATGTCTAGGCAATTCCAATTCTGTATTATAGCTCATAAAATTGCATTTTTTAACTAACTGTCCATTTTTTAACTGCACTTTCTGTTCTAGATTCTACTAAAAACTCTAACAGTGTTGATCTTTCACTTCTGACCCTCCCCCCATTTCTTTCACTTTACCTATACTCATATTAATCCTTGATAGGGAAGACAATCTTTAACCTGCAGTCCAAATTAATTATTGGCCTCTTCCCATTCTGTTACCTTTCCATCTCTAATTATTTGCTCACAATACCTTGGTTTCTTTGCCAGTTTTCTTTAGTAAATATCAGCTCCCTCTTGCCTGTTCTCTGTACTTCTAACTACAGTCTTCCCTATCAGCAAAATCTCCTTTCTCTTCCCTGTGTTGGCTAAGTTCTTAGAATACTTTCTGCTTCTTTATGAATATAATATTCTGCATAGTTATTGTTATTCTTGTTAAGGATTTGCATCCAAAATCCTAGTCTCTCATTGTTTCTTTTTTTTCAAACATATTTATTGAATTATCACTTGTGACATAGGCAAATTTACGTTCACAAAAAATAATTAAATTGTATTAACATAACAAACATTATACTTCACATATATTGCTATATATCATGTAACCTAAGCAATATTACATTAATTATTCAATTCCTGCCTTTTTTAAAGAAGAAACATACTATTTATTAAAGCATCATTTATTACAGTCAGTCATATATTTATATAAATGAAAACAAACTACACCAACACAATCCTCAAGCAATTTACATCACAAACCATACTGATACACTTCCAGTTGCAAATATTATACATCACTTATAATCTACCCAATCTTTCGCACTCAAACATTACATAGCTCATTTACAGCCTGCCTCCTTTTAGACCTCATTCCTCCCTTGTATGTATTGTTCCCATAATTCCCATTGTTTTCCTATTTTGCTTGCTCCTACCCTTTTCCTAAAGATTTCAGTCCAGTTGTTTTATCTCTGTTACTATATTCACTTCTTCCAGTATAGTTGGTTTAGATTTTGATTTCCATTTTCTAGTATCTGCTTTTTTGGCAGCCGTCATTATTAGACACAGCAAGACCTTACCATGTATAAGCAATTCCGATTCTGTATCATAGCTCAGAAAAATCCTCTCTCTCATCAGACCAAATCTGTACACCCAGCATCTCTGACAGTGCTTCTCGCAAGGAATCCTTAAAGTCTACCGACTCACTGCACACCCAGAAAAATATGTTCCCAATTACCTCTTTTTTCCCCTTCGCACCTCCAACATTTACTCTTTGCCTGAGGAAAAACTCTCTGGAATCTACTTGGGGTATAAAAATATCTATGTAAACATTTGCAAGCAAAAATACTTAATCTTCTAGATTTTGTTGCATATTTGGGAGACATACATATATCCTCCCATTGTTTCGTTGTGAATTGCTTATCCAGTCTCTCTTCACAATCCTTTGTAACCTCCTCTGATTGATTCTTATAGTTATCATGAAATATTTTATGTGGTCTACTAATTATTCCTTTTTAAATGTCCACTTATGTTCTAGACTCTATTAAAAACTCTATCAGTGCCAGTCTTTCAGTTAGAACCCCCCCACATTTCTTTCTCTTTGCCTATACTCTGATACCAATCCCCGATAGGGAAGGCAATTTCTAACATGCAGTCCAAATAAATTCTTGGCATCTTCCCATTCTATCATATTTCCCTTTCTAGTTATTTGCTCCAAATACATTTGATCCTTTGCCAGTGTTCTCCAATAAATTCTGGCCCCCACTTGCCTATTGTCTGTATCTCTAATTGTAGTCATCCCTATTGGCAGAATCTCCTTTCTCCATTCCAGTGTTGGTTTAGTCCTTAGAACACTTTCTGCTACTTTATGGCTATAATATTCTTGATGATTATTGTTATTCTCCATAAAGGCCTGCATCCAAAATCCCAGTCTCTCCTTGTTTCTTGAGCTTCCCTGTGTTTCATCATCATCATCCTTTTCCATTATGAATTATAGTTTTCTGCTTTTGCTATGTGTAGGAGACTTAACTGTGTAGCTCTAAAATACACTTTAAAATTGGGTAATCCCAATCCAGCTTGTTCTACTGGAAGAAGTCTCTCCTTGTTTCATGAGCTTCCCCTGCTTCATCATTATCCCTTTCCACTTTAAGTTATAGCTTTATGTATAGTAGCCTTAACTGTGTAGCTCTGAAATACTTCTTCAAGTCAAGTAATCCCAAACCACCTTGTTCTATTGGAATAATCAACTTATCCTACTTCACTCTTGCCCTCTTCCCCTCCCAGATAAAATTCTTCAACTCTTTTCTTTATTAACTGTTATCCACAACTTCTCTTCTGGTTGATAAAAATATACCTGACCTGTGTATAAAAGTATGGAGACTAAAAACATTTCTACTGCTTGTATCTTGCTATCCATACCCATAAAAAAGAGCTTGCAATTCCTCAGTTTTTGTATTATCCTTTGTTTAGTCTCTTCCCACATATCCTTAGCTGCCAAAACAGAATCCTTTTTAATCCATACTCCTAAGTACTTCATTTATCATGTCCCCATAAATATGGATATTGCTGAACCAGTGTGTGTGGGGGGGTACACAGTTTACAATTATTGCTTTTGTTTATCTTCATTAATTTTGTATCCCAAAAAGACTTGAAACTGTCTCATAATGTTTCATAACAATGAAATGTCCTTTTTATGATTTTGTCAGGTATAAAAATAATATCATCTGCAAATAAATTAAATTTTTCTTGACTACTATACCAATTATATCCTTGAATTTTTGAGTCCCTTATTTTCTTAGCCAATTGTTCTAAATATAACACAAATAACACAGTGTAAGGAGGACAACCCTGTCTGGTTCTTCTGCTCAAACAGAACTTATCAGAGAGGAACCCCATCCACTTTAATTTCTGCCTTCAATCCTTCATATATCAATTTAATCATTCTTATAGTTTTATCATAGAATACAAATGCTTCAATTGTCCTGCTCATTAAATCCTAGCTTACTCTATCAAAAGCTTTCTCTGCATCAAGACTCACCAACAATAGTGGTATTTTCTTACATTCTGTTTCCCCACAGTATTATCATTAATGTTGTCATTTTTTTTCCCTTACCTTCACAAAACCACATTGATCCATATTTATCAATTTTGGCATCACCTTTGCCATTCTTTAAGCCATTACATATATAAACATGTTATAAACATTGTTTAGAGGTGAAATGGGCCTATATGAAACTGGATCTGATGGATCTTTACGATCTTTAGGTATTACAGCCACCATTGCTTTCTTTCAGGAAACTGTGTTTCTCCTCCTTTTAAAATACTGTTAAACAGAACCTTGAGGATCTTTATCACTTTCTTTCCTACTATCTTCCAAATTTCCATAGGAATACCATCTATTCCTGGGGACTTTCCTGCAGATTGGCTATAGATCACCATTTTGATCTCCTCTCCTCCTATCCCGTTAGTAATTCAGCCTCATATGCCTCTAACCTTGGTGTATTTAATTCTTCCATAAACATTTCCATTTGTAGTTTTTCTTGACTTCCACAGTTCTCTGCTTCATACAAATTTTCAAAGAATTTCTAAAATGTTTCTAATACCACTAGAGGACCTCTTGTTGTTTTTCTTGTTATAGGATCCCTAAGCTTGGCAACAATCCTTTCTGCTTTCTGTTTGCCTGCGCCATTGTGCTAAATGTTTTTGTGCTCTGGGGTTATAAAAAAAACAGTTGTTTAGCAGCAATCTTTCTAAACTCATGCACATTACTGAGGTAGTCCCTTCTCTTTAGCACTCTGCCTCCTCTTGTTCTGTGAGATTTCCCCTGTTCTGGAGTGCTTTAACCTTTATCAGTCCCTCTAAACAATTCTTGTTACTTCTTAACCATATCTCTTTTTCTTTTATTTCTACACTATTTTTAATCTTCACTTTAATTGTATCCCACTCCCTGGCTAAACTTTCAGAAGAAATTTCTATCTTCTCTAATAACCCCTGAATAATTTCTACTACCCATTCCCTAAATTCCTCTCTTTTTAACAGATAGGCGGGGAAGTGCCAGTCTCTCATTTTTATTTCATTACCCAGCATTTTTGTTTTAGTTATTATTGGCACATGATCTGAAATAATTATTGTATACATATCAAAACATTCAATTAAATGCACATGTTCCTGTAAAATATAATTTCTGTCTAGCCTTAGCCAGTTTTTGTACCTTGGGGAATAATATTTAAATTCTCTCTGAACTGCTACTACTGGATTCACATCTTCCATACCAAATATTTTCATACATTTCTTCAACAATCTACCCCTTTTGTTATATTCTCCCTTCTAGGCCCTGCAAATACATCCACACTGTTGAAAATCAAATTCCAGTACCCATCTATAAGTAATATTCCCTGCTGAAAGCTGATTATTTCTCCCAAAATTTTCTTAAGTTCTTTAATAGCAGTTTTATGTGGAATATAAATACATGCCAGTGTAATAATTCTCCCTTGCCAGTAGCCCCTTATTACTACAAATCTACCAGTATTATCTTTTCTTCTGTCTTCTATCACTATTGGAGCTCCTGTTGCAATGATTATAATTACTCTCATTTTCCTTTGTCCCAGATATTCTGCTGAATAACCATTCTGAAATCCTTTCTTTATCAAATTCAAATGCTCAGTTCTTTCCAAATGTGTCTCTTGTAGCATAACTATTTGTACTCTGAATTTTTAATATAGTTCACTACTATTTATTTTTATATGTCTGTAACACCATTGATGTTTAAAGATAATATGGAAAGTGTCATTATGGTAAGAAGTTATTATTCCCACCTTTTATGTATAACAGTTTTTGTTTTTTAAATGTATAGTTTCAGATTTTGTGTTACATGCATGCACTAATGTTTGGATGATCTTTTATACAGCTGTTTCTTGACCTATCCATTTGAACCTATGTCACATCTTACAAAATTCTTGTTTTAATGAATACCCTCAAAAAAAAACACATTCAGGACACCCCCAAAACCTACTAACTTAATACTAACACACAAAACTATGCTGTTGCTGTGTCTTTCGGCTTTTCCTGGTTAGGGGTCGCCACAGCGGAACTCCAGTCCACTAATGATTGGCAGTAGATTTGTAAGTGCCGAGTTACCAGCCCTGATGCACAACTTTCAACAAAGGTATACCCATTCATGCATGTCTCCTCACAGAAGACGCTTTAGCTAAGAATCGAACAGGACAACGTATTACTGTAAGGCGACAATGCTACCGCAGCACCACCACCGCAGTGTTTATGTACATATTCAAATAATGAAGTTTAATCCTCCTAACAAGAACAACTGTCTCAGACTGACAGCCACATTCACAGGCTTGTATTACCTATAATGCAGGATGCCCTTCAATATCACTGTTGCAGTATTCTTTACAAAAGGAATTCCCTGCCAAGGGTAGACTAATGTCCAGCCAGTATACCAAAGCCTTAGCATTTTATAGATGTTGTACATCACACATATGCTCCCTGCTCAAGGAGTAGGGCATAAAGCTGACATATGGATGTACATACCTTAGAACTCCTTTGAAGCTAATCCAAGCACCATCAATGATCATCAGTCTGAGTGTTCCTTCTTGTGTGCTGGCTATGAGCCATGTTTCAGATAAGTGTCCCGCTGGAGTTTCTTCTTATCATTTCTTTTTTCTTTTCTTTTTTGTGAGTTTACATGTCATTCAGAAAGGAAAAATGTCAGCGTGGGAGGCAGATTCCCTATAAAGATCAGCAGATTCCCTATAAAGATCATCAGAAGCAGTGTCTTTTCTGTTTGGGTGCTTCTCACGACCATATGCAGTGTTTTATCCGCCAGGAGTTTGTCCCAAATACCCTACATAGTCATCTTTCCTTCTTATCCATTTACCTGGAGAACCAATGTCTTAAATTGTTGATGCAAGGTGCTAATGGGAAATCTTCCTGTGCTGAAGGTCAACTGCCTGCTAAGAAAAAGGCCAAGAAACTCACGTCTGATTTGGCTGCTATTCTGCTTCCCCTGGATATCTCTATTTTGCTTGTTGAAAGCCTGGAGGATTACCCAGTTGTTGTGTTGGATTCCTCTGTCTTGACCCTGTCCGGAGGCCGGCAGGCATCCGACTTCTCACACATCCTTGGAGTCTCTACAAATATCTGCTTTGCATGTTGAGGGGGAACCTCAGCTGATACTTCAGAGGGACCAAGGGGGATACCGCAAATACTAGCTCAGGAGGAGATTCCTACTACATTGGTTAAGTGCAGGCAAGGGTCTGAACTTCTGAGAATATTTATGGCAGATGTTCCTCAAAAGAAAAAACAAAAAAACTAAAGATCCCCAGTGTGAATGGCAGGATTTTACACAGGGGTTATGTAATGCACTGATGGCCTTAAAGTCTTCCTAAGGAGTTTCTGTGCCTTCTCCCCCCTTGGTCATCTAACTCACTCAAGAGGCCCACAGAACAGAATTCCTCTGAAAAGGATTTGGATTCTGAGGAAGAATCTTAGGCATATTCCTCTCAAATCCCTTCTCCCTTAGATTATAGCTCTGAGGAGGATGATTCAATTAGCCCTGATTCTCCCTTGGAGGAACTCTCCCTTGGGGATACTATTTCTCACATGAAGGAGTATTTTAAATGAGACTGTTGTCAGGTTTCCGATATTCAAAGAGGTATTATGAACACCTCCAGATCAAGCCCCCCTAAGCCTTCTGCTGTACCTCCAGTCTTGGCTACCCTTCTAGATACGTTTTCAGCAGCCTCTGCAGCCATGGATTCTCAACCTCCAGCCGCCAAATCCTGATAGATTTTTCAAGGTGCCTAATAAGTGTATGTTCCTATAAAAATGTCCTTTTGCAGACGCTTCTAGTGTCTGTCTCTTCTGACAAACCCACTAAACATTTGCCTTCTACTAAACTATTTCCTTCGGACAAGGATAGTGGAGCTAGGGAACAGCCAAGCAAAAAGGTATATACAGCTGCTACCCTGGCCTTTCATGCTATTAATTACCACACCCATATGACCAGGTATGTTTTAGCCCTTTTTTCTCAGGCTTCGCATGCAATCCTTGACCTCTCTGATTCTGAAAGGAAGGCCTTGGCCCTCTCTTTGCTGGGCTCTAATTCTCAGGTAGCTCACCACTGTATTAAATGTAGTTATGATGCAGCTGATGACTCCTTTAGGGCTGCTGGCTTTGGTTCTGTTTTGCTGGATGCTCCTCTTGACAATAAGAACCTGTATGGTTCTGCTGCTGAGCTTTTTGAGTCCCTTCAGGATAAAAGTAAGGCCTTGCAGAAAATGAAGCATATTTTTGTCTCTCATATCCCTACGTTCCAGAGGAGTCCCAAGTCCTCTGGCTTGGAAGATGAATTCTCTATCTGTTTCTTGGAAGAGGATGTTTCTCTATGCCTTCCCTCCCCTTCCTCTGATTTTAAGAATCCTACTCAAGATATACCAGGACTTCCCCAATATCTTGATGGTGAATCCATTTTGGCTCAAACAGCATTGGTTCCCCCTTCTTCTTCACCTAGCCAGTGGAAGTCATCACCAGTTACCTCACAGGGTGGACCTACTCACACAAGACAAAGGGTCTCTGATCCATCCTTAGTTGTCCACTCTTCAACTGAAATTGTGGGTGATAGGGTTTTGATCCCTTTTAGGCACCTTTTTTTTCTGAGGTCATGCTTAGGGTTCTACTGGAGGCCAGAAAACTCATTACCAGAAAATCATATGTGTCCAAATGGAAGAGATGTTCTGTTTGGTGCCTTGCTCATAACCAGGATCCACTTTCCCTGGGGATACCTCTGCTTTTCTCTTATTTGTGTACATTGCTCCATGCTGGGTTAGCATATTCTTCTGATAAAGCTCACCTCTCAGCTATTTTTGCTTGTCTGCCATTAACTGCTTCTCTGCCTTCTAGGCTTGAGGTCAAACAATGTCTTAAAGGCATCCTTCATACCAGGTGCCCCAGGAAGCCTATTCTGCCTTCTTGGGACATCAGTTTTGTACTTGAAAATTTGACTCATCCTTTTGAGCCTGCAGATTCAGCTTCCTTGCAATATTGTACATGAAAGACTGTTCTTCTTTTGGCCCTTATTTCAGCTAAGAGAGTCTCTGAACTCTAGGCTCTCACGGCTGTTCTTCCTTTTTTTGATTTTTCATAGAAAAGGAGTGTCTCTTCATACTAACCCTTCTTTTATGCCCAAGGTGGTTAACAAATTGTCTCTTAATCAGTCTATGAGTTTGCCCTCCTTTTTTCCTCCTTTGCAGTCTTCTAGTGAGAAGGTTTCTCACACCTACATTTGCATAGACAGCTCAGATAAGATTAAGGCTATTCAAAAATCTGAGCAAAGTTTTATTTCCTTACATCCCAGATATCTGGGTTTGGCTGCTTCTAAGCAAATCATATCCTCATGGATGTCTAAGGCCATTTTCTTTTGTTAGTCCTTTCAAGGAAAATGTCTTTCTGCCTCTGTAAAGGCTTGTTCTACTAGGGCTGTTTCTTCCTCTGGTGCTTTTTTTCCAAGGATTATATACCAATTCCATCCTTCAGGCTTCTACCTGGACCTCTGTCCATACTTTCACTAAGCATTACAAATTGGATATTGTTTCCAGAGTAAGAGGTGGCTTCGCCAAAGCTATCCTGTGTGGGTTTCTTCAGGGCTCTTCTGGGCCTTCCTCCTCCCAAGTTTCCTCTTGAGCTTTTGTACTCTCCTTTTTGTAAATCAAGAACGTACAAGTCGAGTTAAACCAAGAATATCACAGTCCACAGCACACAGGATCCGAGTTTAAGTAATCCAAACAGCAGGCAATAAATCAAGTTTCTTTTATTTCCAAAACAGCACACGTAGTCAGCTCTAAATAGAGCAGCAACACAGATAAGCCAAGCGCTTTCACCCAGTATATTACTAGGCTTTTTCAAGGCAAAAAACAAAGCTGTCCTTTACACATCAGTTTAAATAACCAGTTCAATTAAGTGGTAACTCCACCCATCAATTAAAAGCTGATACCTTTGGTCTTGCTGTGTTAAAAACATAATGCAAAGGTAAAACAGTTTCTCAGTTTAAATCATGTGTTTTTTTTGTAAGAAATACTTCTTAATATAGTCAATAGTGGTGATAATACCATGTAAAGTGCCTTATACAGTGTAAATTCATGAGGTACATCATAAATTAAAATAATGTTTAAAATTAAAAGTGGTTGACTGTTTATTGTAGATTGAGGTTAAAATTCAATCACCTTTCTTGTCCCAAAAACTGGAATAAATAAAAAATTGATAAATAAATCAAACTTTTTACAGTAACATTAAGATAAATATAAAGCTTTCTACTATTTTACATCACTGCCTGGTAACAGTAACAACAACAAGAGGAAAAGCCACAAAAGGTGAGAAAAGAACACAAAAAAACTTACAAAAAAACACATGATTTAAACTGAGAAACTGTTTTACCTTTGCATTATGTTTTTAACACAGCAAGACCAAAGGTATCAGCTTTTAATTGATGGGTGGAGTTACCACTTAATGGAACTGGTTATTTAAACTGATGTGTAAAGGACAGCTTTGTTTTTTGCCTTGAAAAAGCCTAGTAATATACTGGGTGAAAGCGCTTGGCTTATCTGTGTTGCTGCTCTATTTAGAGCTGACTACGTGTGCTGTTTTGGAAATAAAAGAAACTTGATTTATTGCCTGCTGTTTGGATTACTTAAACTCGGATCCTGTGTGCTGTGGACTGTGATATTCTCCTTTTTGTAAATAACATTGCAACAGATATATGGAAGGACGTAGTACAGTTATATAACATCTTACCATAACAGTAGATGTCTTTCTCTTCATGGTTGCAGTGTTCACTCCTGCTCTCCTCCCCCTTCTGCTCTGCTCTTTTTCTTCTCTCTTCCTGACCTGGAATTCCTTTCCTTTTTCTTTTTATGGATGAACACGTTCCTCCTACTTTCTAGAACTATTGCTCCTCCTGGGGCTATTCAGTTTTGAGGTATGTACATCATATTTGTGCCCTATGCTTTGATTGGGGAGCATAAGTGTTAAGTACAAACATCTACAAAATTCTAAAGCTTTGGTATACTGGCCAGACATTTGGCTAACCTTGGCAGGGAATACCTTTTGTAAAGAATACTGCAATAGTGAACAGAGAAATAGCTCCAGTTTGGTAAGATTTTGTACAACTATACTACGTCCTTCCATATCTCTGTTGCAATGTTATTTACTTTATCCATGCTAGGATGCATGATACAACCTCTACTTCTGTTTCCACTAAGTACTGTCTGTTTTTTTCCGTATCTCTTTTTCTCTCCCAAATGAAAACAACTTGAATGCTTTCAGAAAACATTAATGCCTAGTCATTGAAAGAAAAAAGTATTCTGTTTTTATTGCCCCTTATCACAGTCCCTCCATAGAAACATGAGGACCAGATGCACATTTGTGTTCCACTACACATATTGCAATGTAAACATTTGTATGGTAGAGGGAAACACTATTCAATATTCATTATGTTCAGTGTTCTTTAGGTTATTTGATTCCCCTTAAAACATGCTATTAAATCAAGACAAGGGCCTTAATCCAGTCATTCCCTCTGCAAAATAAGAAAAAACATATCAGTTTTATTTATATCATGCTATTTTGTTCAGGCTTTCTTCTCTTTTTACATTGCAGTTCCCTCCTTTCTTAAAAATGAAGAAGAAGAAAATAAAAAAATAAATAGGTGCACCTGTTTACTTTAGTATCCCTATTACACACAAAATATTTTGAAAATGCCTTACCTTATAGCATGCAATTAGTGCCATATACCATAACAACAACAACCATGAAAATGCTAACAACAAACATTTATTTTACTTACAGTTAACTCTTTCCTCTTCCACTCTCCTAAATCTTCTTCCAAACATTAATGACATAAAGAAAGGCATATGCTGTGGAGTCCCCAATAAGTTTAACAAAGTGAAAAAAGTCCAATATTTCCAGGTTTTTTTGTTCCATCATATTTCACAAATGTAATTAATGCTTTGTAATCTCACATTTATTCATCAATTTCTCAGTTGTTGGCTTTCTTCCTGTTCCTCTCCATCTCCCAAATCCAATAACTGGTTCATTTTCAATATACTGCTGGTTCTTCTGGTCAACTCTTATGTTTTTTCTGTCTCTCAAGCACTTTCCTTTGGAACATTGCAAAAGGTTCACTGGCATAGTCTCTGTGGGCTTCATTATCAGAAGAGTAAGGAGCGGAATCCCATTCTGTTTGATACCTCACTTTTTGTTGGAAAAACATTTGTATTTCCCCTTAGCATGTTCTGTATCAAAGAAAGATTTTCACCCTCCAAGAAAAATATTCTAAAAATAGCTGGCCATAGCAGCTTGAATCTCACACCTGCTTCTCAACATTCCCTGATTGCTGGAATGCATTTACTCCTCTTCTGCCTGGTATACAGTGAGTAATCATTTTCCACAGAGACTGTACTGTCTCCCACTTTTAGTACTTTGTCTTTCTGCCACAGTTTTGTCAGAATCAATTATTTCTGCTGGTAGGACTGGTTCTTTAATATTAAAGGTCTGAATTGCTTTCTCAGGGTCAGGTTTGGAGAATACACACAATGTGTCCTTTCAATTAGAAACTCATGCTGTGGAATACCAATCCAGTTACTTATTTGTGTTTTCAGAAAATGAATACAGTCTGTTCCTTCCAGTTTCAATGGTAGAGAAGAAAATTTCAGGCTTTCCCTACATGCTCTGTCTTCTAATTTTATCATTTTTTGAAACATCACTTCTTGAGCAGTCTCATACTCAGCCAGCCATTTCTTCATGTTGACCTCTGATTTCTGCAGTTTTATCAGCTCGTCTGAATATCTATTTAAAGTTTCTTCCATTTTTTTCAGCCTTTTGTCATGACTTGATATACGTCAATGTTTCGTTTATTTTAATCAGGTCTGAGCACATCTGACCAGTTTTTCCTGTAGAATACTGGAAGTCACATTTTACACCAATGATGAAGCTTGAACTGCTTTTTGCTTAATAGCCGCAGAATTTTTCCCAACCGCTGTTTTCTCCTCAACTTTTACTTTTGATTTCCTTTCGGGTTCTCTGAATTTCTTTTTTTTTCCAGCATCCAGGCAGTACAATTACTAGCCAGTTACTGAAACTTACAAAGAAAATCACTATTTCTGTTTTCTGAGTTTCTGTTTTTCAGACCTGGAGAACTGAAATTAAGCTGTTACTCAGTGTGCAGCCATATTGGAAGTCTACTTGCATGCTATGTTGTAAAGTAATTTGTATAGGATGCAGTCAGGGGTATTTGAAATGTGAGGTGAGGGTAGGCTTATGAGTGACTATTGTATATACTAAAGATATAAAAGCAAGAAAATGTTTTTTTTTTAATTGTAATGTATCCAGGTTTTACACTGTAATAAGCAAATTAAAGTTAATATTATGTTGTGATAGGCTGCCAGGGTAGGGGATATAAAAGTGTACTGATCACATTATATGTAAAATTAAAATAATCACCCACATTTTCAGGGGTGGATGTCTAGATTAAAGTCTTTGATTTAAGCTATAGACAATTTTTAAACATATAGATTTGAATAATAATACAAAGTTATGAAAACCATGGAGAATGGTAGTTTTGTATTTGCAAAGTCATTAGCTATACTTTTTCCATTAATAAAGGCTGTAAATGGGGAAGAAGTACACATGTACAAGCAGTTAAGCATAAGTCTGAACAATGTGTTCTATGTGAGATTCACAAAGATTCTTCCATGCATCTGCAAAGTTACTAGTTTTTTTTCCTTTGGTTCATTACCAACAGCTTTTACTTAGAAATCAGCTGCCTGCAGCTGCAAGCAATTAATCAAGAGATCTCTGAGCACTCTGTGCTGAGAGAAATGTATGAGGTGTAATGTAATTGGCATTTAAATCTGTATTGGCAAACAGTTCAGTGAAAAATAAATCAAGTTTGAAAATATGGGAAGTGAATAAGCTACATAAATGTTGCCTCCCCAGCAGCCTTGATACTTTAATATATTTAATATAACAGTGCATAATTTAGTTTATTTATTTAAAGGTAGCTAATACACTTTTTCTTAGGGCTAAAATATAATGTTTGCTGAAAGCATGCAAGCTGATTTTCACATTTGTGAGGGGAACAGAGATAAGAAAATAACAGATATCAACCAATTTAAGTGAAAACATGGGCTGTATCAAGCACTTTAGAAGAGATAAACTTAATTTTAGAATAGGTAATGCCTGCAGATGCAGCCATCAATTTGGGGCAACTGCCCCAAACTTCCTTTTTTGAAAGTGTATATACTTTTGTGTGTTTGTTCTAAGTTAAATAAGGACAGGGGTTATAGTTTTTTGCTTGAATGTTTTCATTGGAGCAAAATGTCTTTAAATGTGACATAGGCTCAAACAGAGATGAAAAAAAGCAATTGCATAAGAGATCATCCTGATAAACAGTATATGTGCATGTAAGCTTAAGGTTGGAAATACACATTCAAAAGAAATGTAATTGCTTTCTATAAAAATGCCTACTCTGTCAATATTATCATGGAATTTAAAATCACATTACGCGTGTATATAAAAAGCAAATAATACTGAATTGTTTATTTACTTGACATTTGTTAATCATGTTGGTCCAACTGAGCTCAAGCCATTTTCAGTGGAGACCCGAGGAGAAAATCTCCAAATACATATACATTTAAACAAGAACAAGCACAGTAAAAATAAATCAAAAAGCATAAGAAAATGTACACTATATAACAGTTTACAAATATGAGAAATCCAGAACTAGTTATGAACATAATTATGTTACATACAACAGACCAAACAAATGAGTAGTATCTTAATAGTTGTTCATATTACATAAGAAATTAGGAGTAAAGTTGTATTAGCCTTAACATCCATAAAGTGACTGCAGGTAGAAGTAATTGAGCAAGAAATCAGTGGCAGAAGGAAGAGGTAAGGGTTTACATGGGGTGAGGACAAGAGCATATCCACAGTTTAGCTAGGGAATTTTTTAGATGTCTTCTGAAACTATTGGAATGTGTAATACTTCTTAGGCTGAGTGGGAGTTTGTTCCAGTTATGAGATACTGAATATTTATATAATACCTTACCAATAGTTTTATTGGGTTTGTAAATCTGTAGAAGAAGTTGGTCTTTGCTATGGAGTGGGTGTGAAGGGTTATAGTAAGTTACAAGATTGGATAGAGACAGGCAGACTGAGGATTTGTTGAGTAAGATGCGAGTTATGTGGAAGTTATGTGATTTAGGTTCAAGTTGATGGGGGGGGTTCAAGCCACTGTAGTTTCTTTAGTGCCATGCAGTGGTGAGAGGTATGTAGAAGGTTTGCAGCAAATTTAACAATTTTATTGTATGCCTGTTCAAGCTTAGTAATAGTAAAAAGGAAGACTGCAGGTTTGTTAGAATTGGAGCAGCATAGAGAAGGCTGGGAAGTAGATAAGCTCAGGCTAAAGAGAGTCTTGAGTATAGAGTTAGGAATTATTTGTTCCTATAGTGGAGACCCAGTTTTTTGTTTGTTTGTTTGTTTGTTTTTTATAGATTGTTGAACATGGCAGTCAAATTTTAATTCATCATCTGTTATTTCAAGTAACTTTGAGTGGGATTCTACATTAATGATGGGTTTATTTCAGGATGAGATAATAAAGGTGGGTTTGAGACGTGGAAGTGAGTCTGAGAGGAAGAGTAAAAATTTAGTCCTTTTAGGATTTAAAATAAGCTGATTTTGGTGAGCCAGCTTTCTACAGAGGGAAAAGAGGTTTAGGTAAGAGTGTGAAGTTGAGAGATAGTTTCAGAAGAGGAGATGAATGTAGAATCATCAGTATACTGATCGAGAGTGGAGTGAAAGCAAGATGTATGTAGGTCATTAGTGAAAATGCTGATTAGAGAGGGTCCCAGGATGGAGCCCTGGGGAACACCTGTAGGGATGGGTAAAAAAGGAGAGTAGGAGGAATGCCATCTGACAGACTGCAGTATGTATGAGAGATAGCTGGAGAACCATACAAGAGTGGAAGCTGAGAGGCTGAGGTTGGCTAACTTGGTTAAGAGTTTAGAATGGGATATTGTGTCAAAGACTTTCGACAGGTCTAAGAACAGACATGAGACAAGTTTGTTGTTATAACGGGCTTCATCTATAGTATGAGTAAAAGATAAGAGGGCAGTAGTGGTACTATGGTTTGGATGGAAACCATGTTGGGCAGGTGTGAAAAGACTTCCTTGGATGAGAACTTTGAGAAGCTGAGTGCATATACATTTTCAAGGATTTTTGAGAGGGGGGAAGAAAGAGAGAATAGCTGTGGCTCTAAAGTTAGATGGGTCAGTGGACTTGCCACCTTTGTATAGAGGTATTGGACAGAAAGATTTCCAGATATCAGAGACAGTGGCTTCATAAATATGTCTATTGATAAGTATTAGATAAGTATTAAGACTGGATAGGCTATAGATTCAGCTGCAAGTTTGAGAAAGAAGGGGGTATACTATCAGCAGAAGGAGAACATAGTTTTAGCTATTGGAGGAGAGATTTAATATAAATGGTGGAGATAGGTTCAAGAGAGAAGAGAGTTTGGTTAGAAGGAGTTTGAGGAGGGATAGTAGAGTTAGAGTTCTGGACAGTGTTGGTAAGTTTATGAATATTACCAGTGAAGTAATGGTTGAAGAGGGAGGCAGTGTCCTGTGCTGAATTGTTAGGGTAGGGATTAGGAGTTTGTGGGCTTCCAGGGTGAAGGATAGAGTTGGTTGTTCTCCAGAAGTTTTTGGGATTAGAGTGATGGCTACTTTGGGCCTTATTCTAAATTTTTTTCTTTTCATTACAGATGTGTTTTTTGTATGGTTTCTAAGTTCTTTAAAAAATTGATGGTGAGTAGGGAATTTGGATTTTAGCCATGTTTTCCAAGGAGAATATCTCTGTTGCATAGGGGAATGAGTGTCTTTTGCAAGTCAGAGGACATAATTTGATTTTATTCTGATTTTCCAAAAGGGTGCTAGTGTGTTGAGGATGTCTAAGAAGATGTTGAATTTTAGCCCTGCGGCATTAAGAGGAAGACTATGCAGGCAGGGTCAATTTAAAAGTTATGGCATTGAAGCTAGAGAGTTTATGGCCATATAATGATGAAGTCTGTATAGTTGTGGAGAGTGTCTTTGGGTATAGATGGGTAAGCAGTTGCTTAAGGTATCAGGACGTGTGCAGGGGTTGTGATAGAGATGAGGGTCGGTAGTAAGTCTCCAGTCAAGGACAGTGCTGGAGTTGAGATGTTTATTCAAGAGAGCTGGTGTTAAGATGAGTTGGATGAATCCAAAGAGATTAATGCTTTGCTCAAGGGAGTTTACACTTAGTGTTTTTCAGTCAATAGTTACATCACCTAGTATTACAGTTTCATAGCATATGTTTTGTGAAATCCATGACAGTATGTTTTCAAGAACAGGGATGTTTTTGCCAGGTGAGATATAGATGGAAGCAAAAGCAAATTTTTATGGGTATTTATGTGACAGTGAAGTATTAATAGTTCGCCAGGGTGAAAATCAGGTGGATGGGGGGGGGGTTCAATTGTTCAGAGTATAGTATGGCTAACCCCCCTCCTTTTTTGGAGATTCTATCTAGGTGGTAGATATTGTAGCCTGGGGGTAAAAGTTCACTGTTTGAGATATGGGGTTTTAACCAGGTTTCAGACAAGGTTAAGATATGTGGAGTATAATAAAAAATCCATGTGTGAAGTTCCGTGGTTTTGTTTAGTAGACTTTATAATGTTTATAGATACAATGAATATGGTTCTAGGGGAGGAGGAGGAGAGGGTTAAAGAGGGGGCTGAGGAGAAGGGTGTTGTTTGAATAGGAGTGGGTGGCAATGTGGAGGGACCTGGATTAGGGTGCATGTCACCAGCTAGAAGAAGAATTCTAGTAAGTCAGGTGAGCTGTTGCAGATGTAATGTTTCAGTTTGAATTTAGGAGGGAGAGAAGGAGGGTAAGGCAGGACTTTGGTTCTGAAGAGACAAGCAATTTATATAGAGAGGGAGAGACAGAGCATGACCAGGTGATGTTGAGGTTGTTGTATGCTTCAGAGAGGAGAGAGTTGAAGATGCTTTTAGATCAGATAGACTGATGTGATATGAGGTCAAGGAGGAAAGAAGAAGTGATATAGTGGATGCCAGTATGTTCAAAAGCATGATTTGGAACATAGTGAGTGGGAGACGGTGGACTTCTATGAAACAGGAGGGAGGTAGAACAGAAGGGAGACATGTCAGTGAGGTGTGATTTGGGTGGAGCAGGAAACATGAGTGTAGTATTAGAGTGTAGGTGAGTGGAAGATTGGTTGGAGAAGAGGTAATACTAGAGGAAGGGGAGAAAGAGGGATGTAAGACAAGATGAAATAGAGGAGATGTTTAGTGGGTTTAAGGGGTGGATACTACATGGTATTACAAAAGGGAGGGGAGAAAGAGGAATGCACATTAAGATGAAGTAAATGATTTGTTTAATTAGATTGCAGGGTGGGGTGTGTTGTAAAATAGGATGATGAGGATTGGTTGATTAGAGAGGTGTGGTCAGGTGGTTAGAGTGGTGGGTGAAAATGGAGGTAGGGTAGGGGAGCAGAGTGAGCCTGAGTGAAGCGAGAGCGAATGAAGTGGGTTGGAGCAGTACTGTAGAAACCAGATGTTACAGAAACAATCAGAGAGGCTGCGCAAGTATGAGTTACTGTTTAACTGTAATTATATCTGCAGATAGGCTGCACAAGTATGAGTTACTATACAACTGTAATTATGTCTGCATAAGAGTAGATAAGTGAAGAAATTTGTGTGAGACTAAGGATAGTTTAAGGCAGAGTGGAGGGAAGGAGAGAGACAAATACAGGTAGAAAGCAGGTGGGATGGTAGAGATCCTGAGGGATGAAAATAGTCAAAAGTTGTAGGGCAACTAGGCAAGAGGGCAGCAGGAGGGCAGGGGTGGTTCAGTGATGTGCTTCAGCTCTTTATACATAGGCTAAGTTACATAAAAGAAAATGTAGTACAATGTAGCATACTTAAAGCTGCTGCAGTTCTGCAGTTCTGTGACTGGGGAGTCAAATTATTTTTGTTTTCCAGCAAGCTAGGCAGAGGTATGTTCCTCACAGATGGATTTAACTAGGGTATAGCCTAGAAAAGAAGAACAAGTGCATATTAGAGGATGGTATTCAACATGGGAGTTAGAAAGGAAATATTTGAAATGAAACAGGAGAGAGCAGGGTTGGGGTAAGATAGAAAAGTTCAGAGAAGGAGTGCTTTATAGTTATAGGGAAAGCAGACAAAGGAGCAGAGGTGATGGGTTACAGCAATGTTAACAAACTACAAGCTAAATGAGTTGCATAACAATAAACAATGCCACAAATGGTATTAAACAGTATCCTTGAGATGTGGAAAGCTACCTAGCAACCTGGAGGCAGCACTATCAGGCTAGGTCAAAAAAATGCTACTTTGTGCACTGGTTAAATAAACTACAACTGGTAAGTTATAGCAGAAGGAGGCAGAGTTTAAACAATGCAAGCAAAATGTTTAAAGAAAAAAAATAAAGTCCACTACATTTCTAATTCTTGGTATAAAAACAGTGCAGAAATAACTGCAAGATGTACCACAATAGGATAACAGCTGCATAAAAGTCCATAAAGTATCTAATTCTAGGCAACAATAGAACTAAAAGTAAATGCTAAATGTACCAAAGACAGTTAGAGCTTGATAGTCTGATATACCGTAAAAAATAATCTGTGAAGGCATTTAGGAAACCAAACACCCAGCAAGCTAGAAGCAAATTCAGACAAAAACATTAACAAGTTATCTTTTCAGTACCATGCTCATGGCCATAGCATACTGTGTAGAAGCATTTAATTTGGCAAAACTGAACAGCAGACAAAAAGCAAGTTAAAACAGTATTTAGCTGACAATCCCATTCCTTAAACAGCACAGCAGTTGAGAATGAAAGCCACACAATCCTCAAGCTATCACTTCATTTTCTAGGTTTTGCAGTACTTGAATTAGTGCAAGCGTTGTACCAGGGAAGTTTTACCTTTTTTTCACTGGTTAAAGATGGTGCAGTTCTGTGACTGAGGAGTCACATTATTTTTGATTTCCAGCTGGCTAGGCAGAGGTATGCTCCTCACAGATGGTTTTAGCCAAGGTATAGCCTTTTACCACTGGCTTTCAAGCAGAAAACATGACTGAAGGTTTCAACTGCTGAAAAGTTAGCTAGTGCACACCACCAGGACCAACAAACTGCTATATTAAATATATCAAGAAATGTAGGGTGCAAATAGTAATGTTGCAGTAGACACATTTGGATAAAATGAATTTATTAATTTGACAACGAATTTAAGGGTGGGCATTCAGCAGAATATCAGGGACACAGAAAAAGGGGTGTAATAATACTGATTACTAAAGAGGTTCTGATAATGTTAGAAGAGGAAAAAAGACAATAATGCAAATTTGTGGCAGTAAAGGGTTATTGGTGGGGGGATTATACTGGTATGTATTTATATTCCTCCTAAAACTACTGTTGTGGACCTTATGAGAATGGTTGGAGAAATAATCAGCATTCAGCAGGGAATATTTCTTTCATGGGTTGGGATTGGAACTTCATTTCCAATAGTGAGGATGAGGACCTATAAGGGAAATATAACAAGAAAGGGTAGATTTCTGAAGAAATATATAAGAATATTTGGCATGAAAGATGTGGATTCAGTGGTAGGTACTCAGGTAGACCTTACATACTTTTCTTCAAGGTACAATAACTACACAAGGCTGGATATAAATTTTATTTAACAGGAGTATGTGTATTTAATTGAAAGCCTTGGCATACATCCAGTATCAATTTCAGACCATGCACTGTTAAAAAACCTAAGATGAAGATACAGAATAATGAAGTACAGATGAAACACTAGTACTTTCCTAATCACTGGTTAATAAGAGTTGAATTTAAGGAATGCATAGTGGAAATGATTTCAGAATTATTAAGGAAGAATGAAATTTGTTAAGAAGAGCTAGCTAGTGAGTAGGATAACATGAAAATGGAGTAAAAAAACAGGTTAGAAATAAAAGTGTGATATATGGGGAAAAGTAATTATTAGAGGGGTAGACAAAGGTTAAAATTTTGCAGAATAGACTTCCAAGATGGCTACATACTGATTAACACATGAATTTCAGCTCTACCAGTCTGAAAAAAAAAACAAGAAGTAAGGGCTAGTAATTCTACCAACTTAAGTAAAATTAAGTTACTGACTATTAAGTACATTGCCTTGATGCCAGCAAAGAAAAAATTAGAGAACCTGAAAGAAAATCAACTAGAAAAGATGAAGATAAAACACTGACTGGGAAGAAGAAATCCACAACTGGCCACAGCACAAACACAGGTTTAATAAAAAACTCAAAACTCTAGTGCCTCGGCTTACAGCCTTCCAGGAGTAATACAAAACACACAGCTTTACACAGACTTTATATAACACTATCCGTCAATTAATTATTCAATTACATAGTAATTGTTTCCAATTAATCTCTACATTTAAGCTTGCAGATACCATAGTATTGAACTTAAACAGATTCTTTACAAAGAAGTTTGTCTTTAATATCACATATTTCACCAATTTTCATAAAAACTTATTCTAAAACAGAAGCTTTTAACAAAGAATGATCAGCATTATGAACTGTTTTGAAATGCATTGCAACATTACTTTCTATTTTACCATTTTTTATATCTCTTCTTATTGCTGTTCTTCAAGTTGTTACATATTGACTGGGAAGAATCCTGCAGCTGTTCCGCAAAAAGCAGTTCAAACTTCAGCTTTGGTACAAAAGATGACTTCTACTAATACAAAGGAAAAAAATAAATTAAATGCAGTCAGACATGATTAAATAAATAAAACATTGAAGGAGTATATCAACTCAACTAGCAAACATTTGGAAAAATAGAAGATGCTTTACCTATTCATATTCAGAAACAGAAATAAAGAAAAGGCTGGATGAGTATGAGACTTCTCAAGAAGACCTATTTCAAAAAATGGTAGAGTTAAAAGACAGTGTGCAGAAAAAAACTGAGATGTTTCTGATGTACCTGAGAAACTGGAAGGAACAGTCTAATAATTTTATGAAAGCACAAATAAGCAACTGGCCTAGTATTCCAAAGAAGGAATTAATTAAAAGGGCACATTGAGTGTATACTCTAGGCTTTACCATGAGAAAGCAGCCTAGACCTATATCAATAAAAAATGCAATCATACCAGCAGAAAGCTGTCTATCAGGTGCCAGGATCCACCATATCTCACATGCACTCAAGTCTCTCAACAAGAGGTACTGTTATAACTCCGTTATAGTCCATGTTGGTGTGAATGACTTGAGATGTGCCTCTATGGACTATATGAAGAGAGACATGACTGTGCTCTCAGACTGTGTGTCTCAGGCAGGTATGTCTCTAGTCTTAAGCAGCATTTTACCTTCACCTAGGATAATGCCTCAGTACAAACAGAAAATGATCAACTTCAATAACTGGCTTAGTTTCTGGTGTCATTCTAAGGGGATCCACTATCTGTCAGCCTGGGATGACATGATCGACAGACCTAGATACTTTGCCAGAGATGGTCTTCATCTGTCTCCCCTGGGATTTCGGCTACTAGATAAGGCTCTTGCCAGTGGCTTTTTTAGACAGTGTCTCAAGGACAAAATTCCAGATGTAAAAACTCCATCTGAAAACAACCTCAAGGTTATGCTGCTAAACTGTAGGGGTCTTAACATGAATCTGCACTCACTGGAAGCAGTCTTCACCTCGGAAGACGTAGACATTTGTGCAGTCATGGAGACCTGATTCAAGGCTGTGGAGAGCACCCCAGCCAATAGCAGGTTACACGTCCTTCCACACATTCAGACTACAAACTGAAGGAATGAAAACTAAAGGATTTGGTGTATCAATATTCATTAAAGATAAACACACTTCCAGACTGGTTAAACAGTATGATTCCCTGGAGATACTTCAGGTACAATTAACTGTTAGCAGGACACCTATTCAAGACTTTGCCAGCTACAGGACTCCCTCCATGATTCAGGATACCCAGTCTGTCTATTTGGATCTACTTGAGTCTATCAAGATACATCTGAACACCATGGTTTTGGGTGGCTTTAACTACCCATCCATTGACTGGGTAAATTACTCATGCTGAAACTGACTTGCCCAAAGGTTCCTCAACTTCATTAACTCCTGTGTTCTGGACCAGCTTGTTGACACCCCCACAAGAGGTGCCAACATCTTGGATCTGGTGCTTACCAATATGGGGGACAACTGCAACATCCCCACTGTGAGGTTTTCTCTGGTGACATCTGACCACAAATCAGTCTCATTCAAAGTAGCTATTACACCTAATCCCCCATCAACTAAACTAAAAAACTTCTCTAAAGCAGATTATAACCTCTTATAGGATGGTATAAATAGCTTCACTGCACCTCCCCCCTCAGATGTAACTGGCAACTATGCTGAGTTCTACAACAATGCTTTATATGAACACCTGTATAACTGTATTGACTTGGCTGTACCTCATATGACCAAAACAAGCTGCTCAAGGAAGAACAAACCTCCCTAGTGGACAACTGCCATTAACAGGTTTTACAATAAGAGGAAGAAATTGCTGTCGAAGAATAAAAGTGAGTGAGCCCTAAACTGGAAACACTCCCATCTCAACTTAAACAAGCAAATAATAATTATTGTGAAGTCCGCCAAAGCAATCTATGAATCCAAATTAGTTTCCTCAACTAAGGACAACCATAAGGCATTCTTTAGTTACATCTGTAACCTAAAAGAAATGCTCAGATTTGTACTGAACTGATAATACATGATAATACATATACTGAGCCTGTGGACATAGCTAACCTGTTGGCTGAAAGGTTCTTTGAAAACTGTACTCCCCTGTCTCCACCACATGTACCCCATAGCATCCCTACCACCTGTCCCCTACCTTGTATCTCTAAAGAACATGTCATAAATGCCCTCTCTAAGGCCAAAATCACAGCATCTATGGGATCTAATAACATCCCAGGCTGCATCCTACACAGGCTTCAAGAATTAGCAACACCATTGGGTGCTCTTTTCAATCATAGTCTAAGCACCAGCTTCATCCCACCTGAATGGAAAATGGCCACCATTATTCCCTTCCACAAAGGTGGAGCTTCCAAAGACCCTAGGAACTATAGACCTATTAGCCTGACTAACCTTATCTGCAAGGCCATGAAGCGAATCATGATGGACCTTAGCAACAGAGATATAGGTACTCTCCAAACACTTGACCCTACTCAGTTTGGATCTGTCAGAGAGAGATCATGCCTGTTAAACCTGGTGGACTTCTTTAAGACAGTCACCAAGGCCCTGGACGAGGGAAATTTGCACATACAGTCTACCCATACTTAGACAAGGCTTTTGACACTATCCCCACTCAGGCATCATTGACAAACTCACCCAGCTAGGTATCAACCCTTATATCTTTAGATGGGTTGATAACTGGTTCACTGATAGAACACATATACTCAAAATAGGGGAAGCCACCTCCAACTGCAGACCTGCAACCAGTGGTGTTCCACAGGGATCAGTCCTGGGACCTCTACTGTTTGTAATCTATTTCTCCAAAGTACAAGCAAAAACTAAAGGTCTGTGGCTGACAAAGTTTGCTGATGACTACAAACTGGGAGCAGTCATACAATCTCCAAATGATGTCAACATCCTACAAGAGGGTCTTATACAAACAAATGATTGGTGCCAAAATCATGGCCTTAAACTTAATGCAAAAAAGTATTATCATCACTTTCAGTAACAGCGATGTTCCTGCTAACTATCACATCAATAGTAACACCCTAAGTATAGATTCAGTGGTGACAGACCTGGGCACACAGGTTGACAGCAACCTTACCTTTGATCACCATGTCTCCACAGTGGTAAGAAGAGCATTCTATACTGCTTATCTCATAAGTAAGGGCATTGCCTCCAGAAAATAAAAGAAGTTACAGCTTCACTTTACTCCTCTCATCAGGCCAATAATTGAATACAATGCCCCTTTTGGTATGCACCTTTCCAAGCATCTGCAGCAATTGGAGAAATCACAAAGGTTCCTCACAAGGAAAATTCAAGGTCTTCAGCATCTGTCCTATGTGGATAATCTGAAATCACTGTCACTTTATTCTATTTCATACAGACTACTCAAAGGTGATATATACCTTGCATACAAGCCAAACTCTGACCCTGCTTTACTGGAAATGCTGCATATACGCAAGTCAAATGGTATACGGGTTACTTTCTCTAAAGAACTTAACCTGATATATGAAATTAATCTAACCTGCTGGAGGGACAGATTTGTCTCCCAGAGGTTACCACACCTTTGGAACACACTCCCACTTCATGTCAAACAGAGCACGTCATTGCCCATTTTCAAATGCTGTCTGGATGATAGGATGGGTAACTGTAAATTCACCCTGGGGGTTCCACCTGTGTCCCTCTTTGGACAGGGCCAATTAGTGCTGATCATGGAAATAACAGTAGAACCTGGCTAAGCTTGTAAGGGCCCTAGGGCCATTAGCCTAGTCACTTCCTATGATCCTAAAGAGTTCACTCTGATAAATCTATGTCAGAAGGGAAAAGTATTAAAATTTGGAGACAACAGAGTGTTTGTGAAAAATGATTATTCACTGTAAACCAGGCAGAAGAGAAACAAATGTAAAGTTTCATAGGTAGGTACTAGGCTATCTGCCCGAGGGCATTTATAAGCCTAGCCAGAGTGTGTCGGCTTTCGCCACCTCATTGATTAATTAACCAAGCCTCTGTCAAGCAGAGCCAATGAAGTGATCCTAGGGGTGTATTTTCTGTTACCCATCCACTCGTCAAGGCTTCTCTTGAAGAGTGTTAGTGAGGGGCTCTGCCTAATGTAGTTAGGAATTTTGTTCCAAAGCATGGGGAGTCTCTGTGACAGGAATCTATCCCTCCAGCATGTTCTATTTATTGTTGTGGTGAGGTTTAGCTCACTAGAGTGCGTGGCTCGCAGTGACTTGGATTTCTTTAGGTTGAGCATGTCCATCAATTCTGAGTTGGACATGGCTTTGTAAGCCAGGCAGAGATAACCTCTGAGTAAGCGATATGCCACTGAGTACAGCCAGAGTTTTTTCAGTCGGACTGCATAGGATATATGCTTGAGGCCAGTAATCCTCTTGGTGAGGTGCTTTTATGGTCTTTCCAGCTGTTGGAAGTGTCTTGTGAGGAACATCCCAAATGGGGCATTGTACTCTATGATGGGTTGTAGAATGTAAACCTCTGGACACACCACGAGAAGTTCAAGTACTTTTTATGATAAAAACAAATATAAAGATAAAAGCGCTTTCCGCGCGCTCATGCTTTCTTCAGATCTCAATTTGTATACTATGAGTGCTAGTCCTTTTAAAATAATCATTAGCCTATGACAAAGCTTCAATTAATTATAATAATAAAGTAAAAGGAACAAAGTGTAAAAGGAGTATGATGCTCATTTTGTTAGCAATAATCCATCTAAAATAATTTTCCAAATATAAAACTTTGAACTATCATATATATAAATGGATATATATTATGTTTGTTTTATGATTATGTAAATGATCAGCTCTATATTAATATGAATAAATAAAATAATATGAATAAATAAATTCAATATTATTATAACTTTAAAACCATGACTAATACAACTCTTCTCAAAATATGTATAACATCCATTATAATAACTGTTTTGATATGAGTCTGTATAGGGATGCTAACCATACCTATTAACCCCCTCATATAGTCAGTAGTAGCAGCAGACTTATTATAGCTAATAATATTCTCATTCAGTTCATGTCAAAAGTTGTAAAATTAACTCATAATAACAATAATCAAATATTCTCTTGATTAAATCATATCTGCATGCATCATCTTGTCCCAAAATCATGGAAGTATTCTTTATGTATGGGGATATTGGTTATAAACAAAACTATCTAATTTATAATAGCTATAGATACCCTTCCTTAAATAATTACGGAGTTATCTATCTGCCAGAATAGGTTTCAGTGAAAGAAAGCTGTTGATACCTGTTCAATATGTGTGAAAATTGAAAATCCATTTCATTTCAATTTTGATTTTTTTTTTTGTTATCCTATCTCCTCTTCCTCTTTTTCTTCTTATTAACACTAATAACACTCTATGTGTGTGTTATGTTCACTTATATGTCTGGCTAGTCTGTGCATTAGTTTTGATTGTAAATGCTTCTTTTTATTTTTCTACTGTAGGTTAATATAGAATGCAGAGCATTCCAAACAGTTGGCCATATAAACCAGGTTTGTGCTGTTACAATCATAAAATTTTGAGAATATTCCAGTGTTTGGATAATATCTTCCTAATATGTTCATTGTCATTAGTGTATTTCATAATATAAGTGATATTATCACTATTAAATCTTTTACTATTGAATTTAAATCCAGTCATCTCTAATGTATGCCTACAAGAAGGAGTATTATTTTCCGAGCATTCTATATTTGATTCTGACATCCATAATTCAGCCTGAGATTTAGGAGCTATATATTTAGATAAACTCGTTTGCTTGGCTTTTTCTATCATTGCTTTATCGTAGCCCCTATCAAGGAAAATATTAGCCATGTTCTCAATTTCATCTTCAAGGAATGCTGGATCCTGTACAATCCTGGCCAGTCTAGTGAATTGCGCTTTCACTATGCCAGGATATACATGCCTAGGATGCATACTACTAAACTCTAGGATACTATTCCTCCAGCATTCTTTCCTATGAAGTTTAGAGTTGATGGTCCCTGCTGAATCAAAATAGAGATTGACATCCAAAAAATTAATATGTATATTGGAATATTCTAGAGTAAACTTAAGGAAGTCAGTGGTAGACTGTAAATAGTTCACAAAACTGTTTGCCAAAACAATGGATGTGTCAAACCTCCTATATAGACAAATTTTATCCATCCATATATTATTATTTAACACAATGTCCAAAAGCTGTCCAATCAAAATTTGTCTATCATTGGTAAAGCCACTAAATAATCATTGGGGATGCACGTAAACAGGTTGCAAACATCTAAAGTGACTAGGTAGATAGTACTATTAACTGACCTCTGTTTATTAAACTGTTGAATGTCTTTTAGTAGGTGTTGTGTGTCTTTCAGGATAGTATCCATTTGGTCTACCATGGGTCTGAGCATCTTCTCAATAAAAATCGATATGTTATATGTGGCCCATTGTCTACCGGTCTGACCCCTTTATGTATCTTTGGTAAGCCTCTAAACGAGGGTATGAGAGGGTTCTCAACGTTAAGGAATTCAAATGTTTCCTGACTTACTTGCCGACACATCAATATGTCATAAACGTCTGAGTGAATGTTAGCTATTATGGATAATACTTGTTGTAACGTGAGCTCTCTATAGCTATCATTAGACAGAGACTGTTCTATATTGTTAATGTAGTCATTCCTATCCAGTACCACTACTCCCCCTCCTTTATCAGCTGCTGTAATGATAATACTATTATCTTTACTTAACCTATTCAAAGACTGAAATTCATCTTTATTCAAATTACAAAACTTATTAACTACATGCTTAGAAGAATAGAACGCATATAAGTCAACCTCGCATGATTTAACATAACAGTCTACCATGTGTGGAAGCGGAGGACAGAAGGTACTTTTCCGTTTAAAGGCAAAAGTCTTTTCCTTCTTGTTTTCTATATTCTTGTGCTCCAAATTGCCAAAAAACAACTTCAATGCTATCTTCCTAGCAAATAGTCTTAAGTCGGATAAAGTGTCAGTTAATGAGCTGGGTTGCGATGGTATATAACTCAAACCCCTGTTCAATAAAGATAGGTCTGATGTAGAGAGAGTGGCACTAGAACAATTAAAAACCAAATCAGTCAGTACATGTGCCTCTTCTGCCCCCATACCTGTCCGCTGAATTTTTCCGTTTTTTTGGCCCCTCTTTGTGTAGACCTTCCTCTTATATGCTGTTCCATCCTGATCAGTTCTGTTCGAATCTTCTTTTGTGCATCGCCTGTTGATTCGGGAGGTGTATTTAATTCCTGGCCTCGATGATGTCAATGTGTTCGCTACGCGCTTTGAGCTGCTGAACTGGGATAAATAAGATGGCGGGCAATAAATTCAAATTAGCAGTTACTCTATGATGGGTCTGATGAGTGACGAGTAGAGGGGCACTATAACCTCTTTATTTCTAGATGAGAACCCCTTACTAATTAGATGGGCCACATAGAAGGACTTCCTAACTACTTTGGCAATATGATTGTCAAAGGAGAGATTACTATCTACCTGGGTCCCCAGATCTCTTATTACCTCTTCTGTATTAAGGGGGCTGCCACCTATGTGGTAATTTGTGGGTGTTTTGTTTTTCCCAAATGGGATGACTATGCATTTTTTGGCATTTAGCTTGAGGCCATGACTTTGACACCAGGTGTCTGTCTCAGTAAGGCCTTTTTGAAGGATGTCCATGTCAGCCGGAGAGTCAATTATGGCTCCCAGTTTGCAGTCATCAGAGAACTTGGTTAGCCATAGTCCTCCTGTATTTGCCTGTACTTCTGAGAAATATATGCCGAACAGTAGGGATCCCAGAACCAAGCCTTGCGGGACACCTCTTGTGACTTGTTTAGAGTCAGACCTGGAGCCCGCTATTCTTACCGTGTGAGTTCTGTCTGTAAGCCAGTTGGTAACCCATCTTGCAACATAGGGGTTTATGTTCAGGCTGGTGTGTTTTTCTATAATACCCGAGTGAGGAATGGTGTTGAATGCCTTGGCAAGATCAAGGTAGGATGTGCGAATACCTTTCCCTCATCTATGGCCTTGGTGATTGTCTTGAAGAAGTCAACCAGATTTAGTAGGCATGATCTGCCCTTAAAGCTGAACTGGGTCTGGTCAAGTGTTTGTAGGTTCCCAATGTCTTTGTTAATGAGTTCCATGATGATGCGCTCCATAGCCTTGCAGACCAGGCTAGTCAGGCTTATGGGGCGATAGTTACCAGGGTCAGTTGTGGCCCCTCCTTTGTGAAGCAGAATAACCGTTGCTGTGCGCCATTCTATGGGCACGTAGCCTGTGGAGAGGCTGAGGTTGAACAGCGTGTTTAGGTGCGGGGTTAGTTCATTCTGTAGTTCATGCAAGACGCAGCCTGGGACACCATCTGGCCCCATTGATGCTGTGTTTTTGACTTTTGAAAGGGCTGTTTTCACCTGTGCTTCTGTGATTTCCGGGACACTACACTTTTCTGGTATTGTTGTGGGCCCTTTTGAAGGTGAGAGGGAGGTGAAGCTTGCACTGAATCTATCTGCCAGGATGTTGGCAATATCAGTAGGCTCAGTATATTTTGTGCTATTTTGCACTAGCTCAGAGCATATCTGCGAGTTGCCACTTAGATTCTTGACATAGCTAAAGAAGGCTTTGTGGTTATCTTTCAAATCCTTGGCTATTTTTCTTTCGAAGTTAGCCTTAGATGATTTTATGAGGGACCTTAGTTTCTTACTGATACTGATCAGGAATGTCTTTTCTTCTTGGGATTTGCTTTTTTTCTGAACTAGTTTCCTCCTTCTGTTGTATAACCTGTTTATGGCCAGGGTCCACCAGACTGGTTTCCTTCTCTTAGGGGAGTGAGTCTTGGTCTTGCTAGGGAATGGCACAATCCATGCATCCTTGTAGGTGCTCACAGAGTGCAATTGTAAAGGATTCTGCATCTTGGGCAGTGTTATCCTTTAGCGTGGGATCTGTGAAACGTACCACCTCTGCCTTAAGTAAGGTGAAGTTTGCTTTAGAAAAGTTTTTCACTGTGGTTTCCTTGGTTGGGGTGGTGGTGGGGTGTGGACATCCAGGGTGATTAGTTTAGGGTCTGATCTAACCAGTGATGGGTTGACCTCTGTTACGGAACACCTGTCGCCCATGTTGGTGATGACCAGGTCCAATATGTTGTGGCCTCTGGTAGGGGAGTTTACCAGCTGATCCAGGGCATTTGAGTTGATAAATTCCAGGAAGTGCTGAGCCTGGGAGTTTGTACTCAAGTTGTTTTCCCAGTTAATGGTAGGGTAATTGAAATTGCCCAATATCCGGGTGTTCAGTAGGACCTTCATGTTTTCCAGTGTCTCCAGAAAGGCGGAATGGTGTTCCTGGGTCATGGAGGGTGATCTGTAGCAGGCCACAATTTGCATTGCAGATTTGCCCGATGTTAGTTGCACATGGATGATCTCAGAGGTATCATGCTGCGCCACTAACCTGGAGGTGTGAGTATCCTTGATGAATATGGATACACCCCCTCCTTTTGTGTTTCGGTCCGTGTTCTGTGGCCGAAATGTGTGGTATGAGTTGTAACCCAGTAGTGCTGGAGTACTCTCTGGAGCCTTGAACTAGGTTTCAGTTACTGCACAGATGTTGACATTCTCCATACTTAGGAGTGCTTCGAGCGTATACATTTTGAGATTTAAACTCCTGGCATTGAGTAGCATAACCCTCATTTGTTTTACTTGTGCTGTTTACAGTGGTGGGTTTGAATTTTGAGCCTTGCCTAAAAAAGGCACTATGGGGGCAGCAAGAGCCTTGGCCAGTATTCGAAAGCAAGTGGTGACAGGTGCAAGCCATCTCTTGCGAAGCAATGCGGCTTGTTGAGCATGTCATCTCAGCCTGACAGACACTGGATCCCCTTTGAATGACACCAGAAGCTTAGCCAATTGTTGAAATTGATCATTTTTTCTTTATAGTGAGGTATCATTCTTGGTGAGGGCAGGATGCTACTCAGGGTCAGGGTCATACCCGCCTGGGCTACATGATCAGAGAGCTCTTCCATGTCTCTTTTCATGTAGTGCAGGGAGGTACATCTCAGGTCATTCACACCAACATGAACAATGACAGAGTCATATTTGTACTTGTTCTGGAGTGACCTGAGTGCTTGTGTTATGTGGCAGATTCTGTCTGCCGATAGGCAGCTAACAATAAGCTTCTCCTTGTCCAGCCTAGTGAGTGGGGCATCAGTGTGCCTGACTATTGAGTCACCTATTACTAGTGTGTTAGGTATGTTATTTCGCCTTAAGGGCTATGATTGTGCGGCACATTCATTTTGTGTTTTATGTGTTGTCTGGTTTGTGACGGGAGGTGCAGGTTTTGTGGGTGTCTGCTTTGGAGCTCTCTGATGCTTTTGCAGGTTTTTATTTAGAGCCTCCGAGTATGATTTTGTGTATTTATGTGTATTTTTTGCCAGTGCTGGTTTAGTATGTCTATGTGAGGCTGGAGGTGTGGTGCAAGTGTTAACCTTCTCCTCATGGCTGTCTGTTCCAGTTTTGGGTGTAGAGAACTTAGCCTCCAGTTTGGCTGTATAATTGCATCTCTTGCATATGTTAGTGTTTTGTGGTAGGAGGAGAGGGCTGTCTGTGTACATGAGGCAGTTGTAACATTGCCTCAGGATACCCAGATTCACCAGCTGGACTGGAGAGTACACCTGAAGTTGCCCTTTGGTCATGCCTGAATAGTAAGGTGAGCTGCTTAGTCGCTTGGTTGGTGAGGGGTGGATAAAGAGCCTTGCTCTGCTGGACAGTCAAGTGTCGAGGTATATTAGTGCTTGCTATTAGGTCTGAGCAAGTGCTGGACTGTAGGATGCTTTTTGAGTGCTTAGGTTGAGAGTTAAACTAGTTTCAAGTGAAAAACTGAAGAAGAGACTTAGTGGAGCCCGGAATAATTTAACCCTAGCTAAGCGGTGCTGCCTGGTGCACAAAACCGTGCAAACGCAGTTTTTAAACTACTAACTTCTAGGCTGGAACCCCAACTCCAGGTACAGATGGCTGCTCAAAGTTCCCCTCTCACAGGTGAACAGAGAAACTTCCCTCTATCCAAGTAAGGTATAGGCAACTCAGAAATTTGTAACACAGCCCTGAATTCAGCACTAGCCTGAAAACTGGACTATACTAGCTTAGAAAGACAGGAAACAATAATTTTTTTTTTTGAAACGATAAGGCAAAAACAGTAAAAAGTACACTTAAAACAGCTTTAAATGACTACAAGCGATCATAAAAGTCTGTCACACTTTAGTGTGTAGCCTACAACAGTTAAACAATTTATTTAAACAAAAAACAACTTTTTAAAAGTGTAGGCAGTCAAATAAGTACAATATGTGAAAAAACAAGCTTTTAAATCACAACAAGTGCAGGAAAAATCAATGTTTAGGCAGAAAACATCCCAGCAATCAGGGAATGTCAAGAGGAAGGTGTGAAATTCAAGCTATTGTATCTATCTGTCTTCAGAATATTTTTTCCTGGAGGATCAAAGACATTTTTCTGATGCAAAGCAGGCTAAGGAGGAAATTTTAAATGTTATCCAGCCATACCTCTCAACCTCTTAGAGCAAAACATCTGGACAAAGCCTATAATGATGGGGGGACAAATAAGGACAGATTTTAAATATTGCTCTTACAAACTTAGAAAGTTGATAGAATAATAGGTTTTGCATTAGCATGAATTTTCTAAAGGATGTGGAGTCTTAAACTCAAATGTTTGTCATTATTTAATGACTTCAATCCTTGGCTATTTGCCAGAAAAGTACAGATTTTAGGAGGAACACACCAAAAATATGAGGCAAAAATCTGGACAGTCTGTGAAAATCTGTATAGTTGAGAGGTATGTAGCCAGCAAAAGTGAGCCATCAAAAAAAGGGACTCTGCTGCTAATTCTTCTGACAATAAAACTCACAGAAAGACTTTTCCAGTGTTCAAAAGAAAAATGCTTGAAAGACAGAAAATGCACAGGACTTGACTAGAAGAATCAGTAATACCTATAACCTGAACCAGAGTCTGATGTTGGGAGATATAGATGAACAGGAAAAAGACCAGTAACCATGGAATCAGTGAATAAATGTGAGATTATAAAGCACCAGTCATGTTTGTAAAATATGGCTTTGCAACAAAAAAGGCTGAGGAAGACTCAGCTTTTGTTGATTTTGTTAAATTTGTGGGTGGATTGTAAAGCATATATCCCACTTTATGCCATTAATGTTTAGAAGGACACTAAAAGGAAAGCAAGTAACTGTAAGTGAAACAAATTTTGTTCTTACTATATTTTATATGTCTTAGTATTTATATAAAGCATTTCATAATATAATCTGAATGTTATATAGTAAAATAGTTTTGTGTAGTATGTAGTCAGTGTATTTTAACTGTTGGGGTGAGAGTGAGTCTTTTCAATGATTGTTGTATGTGATAAATATACTAAAGTAAACAAGTACCTTTTTTAGATATAGGCTTTGTAATGTAAAAAGAGAAGAAAGACTGGACAAAATCAAGTTTAAGTTAATATTTTGTAATAGTGGGCTGCAGGGGTGAGGTGTAAAAGTGCACTGATTACATTATATGTAGAGTTGAGATGTTTTCTTTTATTTTTGCAAAGATGAATGTCTGGTATAATGCCTTTGGCTTAACCTAAAAACAAGTGTTTTCTCTAAGCAAGTATGCTTGCAAAATTAGACAAAATGATGAAAACTATGAGGTATGCTAAGGCTTTTGAACACAATGATTTTAGATTTGTTTTTCCTGTAGGAAATGTTCAGTGTGTGTCAAGAAGTCTGCAGCTGACGGCAATTGTACATTCCTTTCTGTTCTGAGTGAAACTGACAGATTTCTTCATACATCTGCAGAGATGTTAGATGCTTTTTTTCATTGCTGACTATGTTTCTATTAAGAACAGCTCTCTGCAAGGTGCAAGCAATAAATCCTGAGAGTTTTCAGCATTCTTTCCTCAGGAAAATATATGCTTTTAAGGTACAAAGGCAAGCAGTTCAGTAAAAAATTATGTTTGTCATTATTAGAAATGACTAAGATAGTGCTTCGCAAGCAGCCTTAATACTCTAATGTATTTAATACAACAGTGTATAATTTAGTTTTATTTAATGAAAGCCAGTTCACTTTTACTTAAAGCTAAAATTTAATATTTTCTGAAAGTACACAAGCTGTTTTTCCTGTCTGGAAGGGGAATATGGATAAGAAAAAAACATACACTAATCAATATAAGTGTAATCAATATAAGTGTAAGCACAGGCTGTAACATGTGCTTTAGAATGAGTAACCTTAATTTTAGGTTAGGTAGGTGCAGCTGTTGATTTGAGGCAATTGTTTTGAAGATGTACATAGCTGTTTTGAAGATGTGCATAGTTTTGTGTGTTTGTTCTGAGTTAATATATTATGGGAGTGTTCTGAAAATTAATTTAGCTTTTTAATTGTGGATTTTCATTAAAACAAAATATCTTGAAAAATGTGACATTGGTTCAAATGAAGATGACAAGAAGCAACCATATAAAAGATCAGTCTGCCAAACATTTGTGTGTGCATGTATCACAAAAGTTGGAAATACACATTTAGTAAAGCTGTCATGTACAATAGGTGGAACAATAACTTCTTATCATAATGGCTACAATATTCCACAAACCAGCATGACCTCCTGGCCACCTTCTATTGTCCTACTCCTTAGCCAAGCAGTGGAACTCTCCCCCCCCCCCACCTTTGCAACCTTCCAAACCATACCAAATTCAAATCTCAGCTATTCTCTCATCTATCAGCCAAATGGGAATGCCCATGTCACGCGCCAACATAAACCCCTCTACACCCCATCTCTTTCTACTCTGCACTGAAATCATTACCATTTACCAATTCTATTGCTTCATCTCAACCTAAAACAGTCTTGCCCTACCAGGAACTGATTTTCTCTCTTCTATCTAATGTACTATACTTTCCATAATCCAATTTTCTTGTACTCTCTCCATGCAAAATGGTCCACCTAACCTGCAAAGGGCTAGTAACTACTTGTTTAATGTTTACTTACAAAGAGCTTATTTGACAAAAATGTCTTTTTCTGCAAATGTTCAGTTTACCCAACGTCCAAAAGGGCTAGTAACCTTCTGTTTAAATGTTAACTCACTAAAAGCTTATTACATAATGTATTATATTTCTGTAAATGTTTTAATTGTTCTGTACAAATCTTTGTTATTCTTTTGTAACATGTAAAATGTAACCTGCAATATTTGGAGCTTTTCTCCCCAGGTCTCCACTGAAAATTGTCTCTTTATGGCCCAGTGGACTTCCCCTGTCATCAAACTTAAATAAATAAATAAATGCAGAGTGCAAATATCAATGCTGCGAGAGGCATATTTGGAAAGAAATGAGCGTGTGAATTTTATAAAGAAAGGATTATAGGATTGATATTCAGCAGAATATCAGGGACAAAGGAAAAGGGAACTAAGTATACTAATTGCTAGAAGAGCTCCAATAGTGACAGAAGATGGAAAAGAGCTAATAATCGTAGATTTGTGGTAGTATGGTGCTATTGGCAAGACAGGGGGTTTGCATGTATTTATATTCCACCAAAACCTGCTATTACTGAGCTTAAGAAAGTTTTGGGAGAAATAATCAGCTTTCAGCAGGCAATATTACTGATAGGGGGGATGGAAATTGATTTGCAACAATCAGGATGTATCTAGGGGACCTAGAAGGAAGCATATAACAAAAGAGGGTACATTTCTGAATAAATGTATGAAAATATTTGCTATGAAAGATGAATTCAGTAGTAGGAACTCTTAGAATGTACATATTATTTCCCAAAGTACAATAACTGGGTTAGACTAGATAAAAATTATATCTCACATGAAAATATACATTTCATTGAAAGCGTTGACACACATCCAATAACTATTTCTGATCATGCACCAATAAAAACTAAGATAAAAATCTAGGGTAATGAAATAAAAATGAGACAATAGTGCTTTCCCACCTACCTTTTAAAAAGAGAGAAATGTAAGGAACGGATAGTGGAAATGAATCAAGAGTTATTACGGAAGAAAAACATTTCTAAAGAAGTTAGAGCTAGTGAGTGGAATAAAATGAAAATGGACTTTAAAAATAAGACAGACATTAAATAAAAACAGATACTGTTAAGAAGTAAAAGGAATAATTTAGAGTGGCTGACAATGCTGCCTACTTTGTATTGCATTTCATCGCTATAAACTAATCTGCACTGTTGTACTGCAATTGTCTGCCTCACTTATTGTAAAGCTTTTTTAGCTATGTTTCACTGTGTGAAAGGTATTAATGGGAAATTTTCTCCATTTTGTAAGCATCTGTCATTGTTCTGGTTTTCCTGCCAAGGAATGTATCATATAATTGATTTATTTGTAGTTTAAAACATTCTCTAGAGTCTCCTTGCTCCTTGTTCTGTTTAAAACTTTCATTTAGTGCCTCATTGCTGTTTTTCTACTGTGATAAAAATTTTTGTAGTGTTTTCTGACAAAAATAGTGTAACTAGTAATTGTAGCATTGTCCGTTTTCAGGATTGCTGTCTATGGGCCTGGTTGTTTGTTTGCAGTAGCTGCTTGTTCTAAGCCCATTTTCCAGGCCATCTTGGATTAGCATAAGCCATTCTTCACTTTAGTTAGAGTATAGTGTTGATTGACCACTGACTGGTAAAAGTTGGCTGGTCTAGAGCTTGGAGTAAGTACCTCATTGGTTCTTTTGAGCTTTTTTTAAGTTGTTTCAGGTTTGTACCTTCTGGTACTTAAGACCTACCTTTGTGAGGGTTTCTGCTATTTCACACTGAGCTGGATGGGGGGGAGGGGTAATGACCACAACCCTGATCTGTGATATATAATAATAAGTATCATGTTTTCTTGCTTATTTTTACTGGTTATTGCTCATTCTTACCTTTTATTGCACTTTTTATTTCTGCTGCCTACTTTTTACTGTATTTTATTGCTATAAACTAATCTGCACTGTTGTACTGCAACTGTCTGCCTCACTTTTTGTAAAGCTTTTTTAGCTATGTTTCACTGTGTGAAAGGTATTAATTGGAAATTGCCTTCATTTGTTAAGCATCTGTTGTTGTTCTAACTTTCCTGCCAAGGAGTGTATCATATAACTAATTTGTTTTGCATTTAAAAGCATTCTCTAGAGTCTCCTTGCTCCTTTTTTCTGTTTAAAACATTCATTTAGTGTCACATTGCTGTTTTTCTGCTGTAATAAACATTTCTGTAGTATTTTCTGCCTAAAATAGTGTAGCTAGTAGCTGTAGCATTGCTCATTTTCAGGATTGCTGTCTCTGGGCCTAGTTGTTTGTTTGCAGTGGCTGCTTGTTCTAAGCCCATTTTTCCCAGCCATCTTGGATTAGCAGAAGCCATTCTTCACTTTAGTGAGAGTATAGTGTTGATTGGCCACTGGCTGGTAAAGGTTGGCTAGTCTAGGGATTGGAATAAGCACCTCATTGGTTCTTTTGAGCTTTTTTATAAGGTGTTTCAGGTGTGTACCTTCTGGCACTTAAGACCTACCTTTGTGAGGGTTTCTGCTATTTCATACTGAGCTGAACAGAGGAGGGGCACTGACCACAACACTGATCCGTGATATATAACAATACGTATCCTGTTTTCCTGCTTATGTTTACTAGTTGTTGCTTATTCTTACAATTTATTGCACTTTTTATTGTCTGCTGCTTACTTTTTAATACACTTTTTATTATCTGCTGCCTACTTTTTACTGTTGTTTAGTGCTAAAAACTAATTTGCACTGTTGTATTGCAATTGTCTGCCTCACTTTTTGTAAAGCTTTTATAGCTAAGTTTCACTGTGTGAAAGGTATTAATTGGAAATGTTCTCCATTTGTTAAGCATGTAGCATTGTTCTGATTTTCCTGCCATGGAGTATATCATATAACTGATTTGTTTTGCAGTTAAAAGCATTCTCTAGAATCTCCTTACTCCTTTTTCAGTTTAAAACTTTCATTTAGTGTCTCACTACTGTTTTTCTGCTGTGATAAACATTTCTGTAATGTTTTCTGCCTAAAATAGCATAGCTAGTCACTGTAGCATAGGTCCCCACCCTCTGTCCCTAGTGTTGTCTTGTTCTTAAACTTGGTGGCTTTGCACTTGCCAGACCCTACTCTAAATTTGATCTGGGACACTCCTCCCAGTCCAGTCTCATTAGCTCGTTCTACTTAATACAGAAAGAACATTTAGGAAGGCCAACCCCCTTAGTTTCTTAACCTTGACTTATCTTCTGTTCCTCCTTTCTCCCTTCCCACTCTACAAAAAAAATTCTCAGCTGCTTTTACAGTATTTGTGTTTCATACTCTATTTACTTTGTCTTGCTTTTTCAGTTACTTGTTCTCTAAAGTGTTCAGCATTTATTACTGCTTGTTTTTTAGCCTGTTTAAACTGTGTTATTCTAAGCCTCTTAGTTTTGGTTTAAGCACTTGGGCTTTAGGCCTACCTCTTAGCTCTCCCTGGCCTCTCCCTCAAATTCTGACAAATATGGATGGAGAATTTCCTATGGTTTCTCCTGCCATCCTGGTTGATATGGGCATCCTGAGGCAGTGTAGCAACTGCCTCTTGTACATGGGCAATCATCTACTATTATCACCTAGGAACACAATTTGTGAGAGATGCAATTACAGTAAGAACCTAGAGTCTATGCTCTCTCCCTCACAAGCCAGTATATCTGGCACTGAGAAGGTTTTCTACACCTCAAAAACCACCCACAACTACACAACACACACACACATATATGTGGAGGTTCTCAGCAAAAACATACCCAAACAAAGGAGACCTCAGAGGCAAACACACGCGTGAACTCCACAACCCTCCATACCACATACCACAAACAGTCCACACACCAGTGTCTCGCAATCGCAAAGGCCTAACCATAAACCCCAACGTATTAATAATAGGAGCCTACATTGTGAGACACACTGATGTGCCTCTCACCAGGCTGGATAAGGAGAAAGTCACGGTTAGTTGTCTGTCAGGTGCCAGAATCTGCCATATCACACACTCACACAAGTCTGTCAACAACAGGTACTGTTATGACTCTGTCATAGTCCATGTTGGGGTGAAAGACTTGAGACGTACCTCTCTGGACTATATGAAAAGTGATATTATTGAGCTTGCTGAATATGTGTCCCACACAGGTATGCCTCTAGCCTTAAGCAGCATTCTACCAACACCCAGAATGATGCCTCAATACAAACAGAAAATGATTATCTTTAACAATTGGCTTAGTTTCTGGTATCATTCCAGGGAGATCCAGTACCTGAGAGCCTGGGAAGATATGATGGACAGACCACGTTGCTTTGCTAGAGATGGCCTGCATCTGTCTCACTTGGGCTTCAGGCTTCTGGCAAAGGCCCTTGCCACCCCCATAATGCCTTTTTTTAGAAAAAGTCTTAAGGTCGATAAAACCAACATAAAAATGACAACAAAATGCAAATTAAAGGTCATATGGCTAAACGCTAGGAGTCTAAACATTAAACTGCACTCATTGCAAGCATTCTTAACCCTGGAAGATGCTGACATTTGTGCAGTGACAGAAACCTGGTTCAAAGCTGCAGAGAGCACCCCAGCCTTACCTGGTTACTCATCCTATCATACATTCAGACCCCAAACTGTGGGCAGCAAAGCCAAAGGAGGTGTAGTTTCAATATATATTAAAGACACATGCACCTCCAGTCTGGTCAAACAGTATGACACACAGGAGACACTCCAGGTGCAGTTAACCATTGACAAGACCTCTATTCAAATCATAGCTAGCTACAGACCCCCAAATTTGACTCAAGATACCCACTCCACCTATCTGGACTGCTTTGAATCTATCAAGATTCAGCTCTTTACCCTGATCCTAGGCGACTTTAACTACCCAACCATTGACTGGAAAAACTACTCCTGCCAGAACACAAATGCCCAGAGATTCCTCAATTTTATCAATGCAAATGCCTTGGAAAAGCTAGTTAATATCCCCAGAAGAGGTGATAATATCTTGGCATTGGTATTAACTAACATGAGTAACCACTGCAGCACCCCTACAATGTCATCCTCCCTGGTACGATCCAACCATAAAGTGGTCATTTTCAAAGTCAGCATCTCTCCTGACCCCCCCCCCCCCACCCCCACCCCCAGCTATGGTCAAACAAAAAAGCTTCTCTAAAACTGATTACAACCTCCTGAGGGATGGTATAAACAGCTTCACAGCCCCCTCCCCCTCTGTTGGAAATGACACAAATTGTCCAAATCTACACCAAAGTACTATACAAGCACTTATACAGATGCATGGAATCAGGAATACCTGACAGGAAAAATCATCCTCCACAAGGAAGAGCAAACCTGTATGGTGGGCATCTGCAAAAATAAACTATACAACAAAAGGAAAAATTGCTGTCCAGGACCAAGAAGAAGCAGGTCCCCAGTTGGAAGCAATCTCTCCTTAGCCCGAACAAGCAAATAAGAGCACTAGTGAAATCCTCTAAAGCCAACTTTGAGGCCAAATTGGTCACATCTACTAGAGACAATCATAAAGCCTTCTTTGCATATGTCTACAATCTCAAAGGAAGCACCCAGATCTGTTTAAAACTGGTGGTCAAGGACACCACATACACAAATCCTGTAGCTATAACCAACCTACTGGCTGACAGATTTAGTGAAAACTTCACCTCTCTGTCCCCCATCAGTAAATCAGGACATCCGCAATACCTGCCCCCCCTCCCCTTATCTCTAGGGAACAGGTCATCACTGTCCTCTCAAAGTCAACAAATACAGCCTCCATGGGACCTGATAACATCCCAGACTGCATCCTACATGAACTCAGGTATGAACATGCAGCACCATTAGGCAACCTATTAAACCAAAGCCTGAGTACCAGCTTGGTCCCAACCAAATGGAGGACAGCCACTGTCATCCCTTTACACAAAGGTGGAGCATCCACTGATCCAAGAAATTATAGACTTATCAGTCTAACTGACCTGATCTGCAAAGCCATGGAATGGATTTTCATAGGCCTCATTAACAGGGACATTGGCAACTTCCAAACACTCAACCCCACACAGTTTGGCTTTGTCAAGGGGAGGTCATGTCTGTTAAATCTGGTCGACTTCTTTGAGACAGTTACCAAAGTCATGGACGGGGGAGAAGATGGTGCACATTGCCTACCTTGACCTGGGCAAAGTCTTCAACACTATTTCCCACTCTGGCATAATAGATAAAATCTCTCAACTAGGCATTAATCCATATGTTATCAGATGAGTAGCAAACTGGCTCATTGATAGAACCATCATCATCATCATCAGCCCCCTTTTTCCCATTTTTTCTACATCGGGTCGGGGTATTGTGTTAAGTGTAGCCAACTCTCTTGATTAAGTGCCACACTCCTGCCTTCTTCAACACTCATCCCTGACTGTCACAGATCTTCTCTCACACAATCCAGCCACCTCTTTGCTGGACATCCTCGCCTCCTCTTACCTTCTTCCTGTCTGTCCCAAATCTTCTTCACCAGATTGTCTTCTGCTTTTCTACACATGTGCCCAATGATCTTTTCTGCAATTGGAGCTACTTTGGCTTCTGCTGTTATGTCCTCATTTCTTTGTTTGTCCCACAGTGTGCATCCTATCACCTTTCTCAGGCACTTCATTTCCATCACCTCTAGCTTCTTCAACTGTTCTGCCTTTACTGCCCAGGTTTCTGTACCATACAGTAGTACTGGTCACACCACTGTCTTGCATACCTTACTTTTCAGCTTCTTTGGCATACTTCTGTCATAGGCTACACCTGATACTCTATGCCAGTTGGCTGCAGCCCCTCTGATTCTAGCTTTGACCTCTTCATTCAGACTACCCTTCTCCTCAACTACTCCTCACAGATACTTGAAGCTGTTTACCTGTTCCACTATCTTCCCTTCAATTTCTATTCTCAGCTCCTTCTGATTTCCCCAATTTGCTGCCATTACTCCCTGCCTATCTGTGCTTAGTTTCATCCCATGTGCCTTCAGATTTGCATTTCATTTTCCTATCCTTTGCTGAAGTTCTAGCTCAGAGTCTGCCTGTATTGCCACATCATCTGCATACAGCAGCTTTGTTGATCCATCCCCTCCAACCTGTTTGCTAATGTAGTCCATCACCAGTATGAACAATAGTGGGCTCAGAGCTGAACCCTGATGTACACCCACTCCCACTGGGAACCCCTCTGTGAGGCTGACCACTGTTCATACTTGAGTCACTGGGTCCTTGTACATAGCCTGCACTAATTCTACCAATGTTTCTGGGACTCCAAACCACTTCAGTACTGCCCAAATCAGCTTTCTTGGGACCTTGTCATTTGCTTTCTCCATGACTAGGAATGCCCAGTTGGACTCTCTCCTCATCTGTAGTTTCTTCTCAAGTATCTGTCTCAATGCAAACATCAAGTCAGTTGTGCTGCATTCTGATCTGAATTCAAGCTGCTAATCTCCCATCTTACATTCTATTACTCTGCGTATCCATTTATCAATCACCCTCTCCAGAACTTTCATGCAATGTGATAGAAGTTTGATGCCTCTGTACTGCCCACAGTTGTGGATGTCCCCTTTGTTCTTGTACACTGGCGCGAGTATGCTTATTCTCCAGTCACCTGAGATATGCCTTTCTCTCCACGCTGCTATTAGTACCCTCAGGAGACATTTCTCCCCTATCTCACCCAGCATCTTTATCATATCTGCTGTGACCTCATCTGAGCCTGCTGCTTTCCCCTGACTTCATCTTCCTTAGTGCTGTTCTTACTTCTTCTAGAGTGGGCTCTTCTTCTCTCATTGTAGGCTGTTTCTGGGCCAATACAGCTTCTGTGGGGTTTTCTTCATTCAGAAGCTGCTGGAAATACTCCTTCCATCTGTCTTTGATGTCCTCTGGGCTGGTGAGCAGGTTCTTGCTGGCATCCCTTATGAAGGGTGTCTGACTATTTTCTTTATCTTTCTGTCTTTGCCTTCCAACATGATATAGTTTCTTTGTGCCCCTTACTGAGTTACTTTCCAGAAGTTGGTACAGTGTCTCTGATGCCCTATCCTTTGCTGTTGCAACTTCTTTCTTAGCTTCTTTGTTAGCCAACCAGTAGCCCTTCCTAGCGTGGTCAGTCTTTTCTGTCCCCCACTTCTTTCCGCACTCCTTTTTTCTTTTGATGACTTCCTGGATTTCTGCATTCCACCACCAGCTTTCTTTATGTACCTTATTTCCATACCTGGCTCCGCCACATATCTTTTCTGTAGTCCTAACACATGCTGTTTTTAGGCGCTGCCATTCTTCTTCATCTCCACTTATTTCCTCATTTTCTTGGGGTGCTAGAGCCCTGAGTAATTCCTTGAACTGTTGTACTTTCTCTCCAGTCAACTTCGAGGTCTTAAGCCTGGGCTCTGTTGACCTTAGAGGCTTCTCTGACCACTGCTTGCAGCTGATTGTGGCAACTAGTGGTTTATGCTTTGGGCCAACTGTTTCACTGGGGATGACTTTGCAATCATGGATTCTGCCCCAGTGCCTTTTCCTTATTAGGTGGAAGTCTACCCGAGTTGCATGTTGACTACTCTTGTATGTGACTTGCGACTGTCTCTCTTTCTGAACCATGTGTTGACTACTATCAAGCCATTTGCCAGACAGAAGTCTAGAATGGCTTCTCTTTCTTTATTCCTGTTGCCCCACCCATGTGGACCCAGGCAGTCCTCATATCCTGTTCTGTCTGTCCTGGTATGTGCATTCAAGTCACCCATTATCAACACCAATTCATGTTGTCCTGCTTTATCTAGTAGGTCCTGCAACTGCTGTCTGAATGCACTGTTTTCCTCACTATCACACCCCTGCTGTGGGGCATAGGCTGAGATTATGAATACTGCCTATCATTACACTGGAGTCTGACTGCCATAAGTCTGTCATTAATTCTGATGATATCCCTTACTGCCTTCTGAAGACTCTCTCTCACCACAATTCCTACACCATTTCTAGCCTGCCCTCCACCTGAGTAGTAGACTCTGGATTCCAAGCCAAGTGGCTTTGCTGCACTGCCCTTCCATCTCATCTCCTGGATGCATAGGATGTACAGCCAACTCCGTATCAGCATGTCATCCACTTTCAAGCTGCATACTGTCAGTGAACCTACATTAAGCGTAGCAATTCTCAGTTCATGTTTGGCAGGTTGGTTGGTTTTACATCCAGTTTTCTCCCAACAGAGCTACCCCAGGTAACCCAGGCTGGGCAACTAGACACCGGCCAGCCAGTAGCTTATTGACCCAGGACTGCTGGGCTTTATGGCAGGCACACACTGGCCAATAGAGGTACATATACCCCTCCCACCGTTAGCACGGGTCCCTGGCATGGGTCAGAGTAGGCCGAGTCCTCAACCCACTTATCACCAGTAACTTCCCATGCCCATTTTTGGCAACATTAGTCAACATGACCGAATCACCTAGACCCATATTTTACACTGTTGAGTGACTAGCCCTGCCACAGTGCGCAGTCTGTGATCCATGTTCTCCTATCTTGAGGACACTGCGCACCACAGTAGATGCCCAAAGCAGTTGGTCTGTACAACTCTTCCCCCTATAGGGCACCATGTAGAGTCTGTGCTGCTGCCCACAGCTCCATTCATTGGTGAGTTTGAGATGGAAAAACTCAGCATGTTTTTTTGGACATGGGAGAAACCCCACGGAGTCACAGGGAGAACATGCAAACTCCAAACAGGCATTGGTCGGAGGTCAGGATCGAACCTTGTTCCTTGTGCATGGGAGGCAAAGACCTTAACCACTAAGCCATCTGGTCCTAACCCACTTAATCAAAATAGGGGAAGCCACCTCAAGCAGGAGACCTGTAATTAGTGGAGTGCCCAAGGGATCGGTCTTGGGGCCTCTGTTATTCAGGATATACTTCTTTGAGGTACAGGCCATAACCAGTTGGCTATATCTGACCATGTTTGCAGATGACAGCAAGCTGAGTATGGTCATCAATTCCCCAAGTGATGTGGACGTTCTCCAAGAGGGTCTCACCCAAACAAATGACTGGTGCCAGAAACATGGCCTCAAGCTGAATGCTAAAATATGCATCATCATCTCTTTGGGGAGAGTGATGTCCCCACATATTATCATATTAATAACAACGTCCTAAGCATGCAATCAGTTATGAGGGATTTGGGCACCCAGGTTGATAGCAACCTGACTTTTGACCACCATGTTGCTTCTGTTGTACAGAAAGCTTTCTACATGGCCCACCTCATAAGTAAGGGTATCTCATCCAGGGACAAGGAGGTCATAACATCCCTGTATTCTTCCCCCATAAGGCCAATTATTGAGTACAATGTCCCCTTCGGCATGTACCTTGCAAAGCACATGCAGCAGCTGGAGAGACCACAGAGGTTCCTCACCAGAAGAATCCATGGCCTCAAACATCTACCCTACAGAGATAGGCTAAAAGCCCTGTCCCTCTTCTAAGTTTCATACAGACTCCTCAGTAGTGACCTCTGTCTGGCATACAAAGCAATCTCAGACCCTGCCTTGATGGGACTGCTTCATATCTGCAAGTCAAGCTCCAGTCAAGTAACTCACATGTGCAACCTCAACCTGGTCTGTGACATCAATAGGACTTGTGGCAGGACAGATTCATGTCCCAGAGACCCTCTCATCTGTGGAATAGACTCCCTCTTTACATCAAGCAGAGTACTTCATTATCCCTTTTCAAACGCAAACTGGATAACTGGATGGGAAATAGAAAATACACCCCTGGGATTCCACCTGTGTCCCTGCTGGACAAGAGCTTTGGGTGCTGACTTGTCTAAACATGGGCTAAAGTCTTAGCTAGGCTTATAAGGGCCTCAGGGCTAATAGCCTAGTAACTTCCTATGATCCTATGATAAGTATTGCAGAATAAGGGGAATCTCACTGAACAAGAAGAGCAACTGAAGAGTGCTAAAGAGAAAATAAGGGAGCATGTGGATAATATGCATGCGTTTAGAAAAATTGCTGTTAAGCAACTATTTTTTATAACAAGTGCAGAACACAAAAACTTTTAGTACATCAGCTTAGGCAACAGAAAGTAGAAAGTGTTGGCACCACACTTAGAGAGCCCATAACAAGAAAAATAACCAGAGATCCTGTAGAGGTGAGATATTCCAGAAAGTTATGAAAATATGTATAAAGCAGAGAAATGTGCAAATGGAAATATTTATGCAGAACTAAATATGCAAAGGTAACAGATAGAAGATGCTCAACAATTAACAGTAAAGGGGATTCCTAGATGGCAGCACACAGAGTAACAGCTTAATTCTGGCTCTCCCAGTCTGAAAACAGAAACTTAGCAAAGAATAGGGTTGCCAGCTGTCCGGTTTTTGACCGGACTATCCGGTTTTAAGTGAAAATGTCCAGTGAAAAAAAATCATCAAAACCGGACTAATAAAGTCCGTTTTTTTTTTTTTTTTGTGCAGTCAGGAGTCATCCGAGTCAAGGAGGACTGAAAAGTAAAAGAAAACTGAAACGTAACGCAAATTCAGTTAGCAGACACTGTCACACACACACAGTGCAAATTACTGCCGCCGCCCGTGTTCTCTCTTCTTTTCCCTTTAAGTTGACTACTCCAGGCTAGGCTAGCAAAAAGGCAATACCCATACATAACCCACAACGCTTGCTGACTGTCTGTAGCCAAAGTTACACAAGCACAAATCCAAGTATTAGCAATAGCCACCGATATATGCAGATTTAGGACCATAGCAAAAATAACTTTAGATTGTATTGAAAGAATATAAAATTAGCTACCCAGTGATTAAATATACAAAACACATCGTTAACAAAAAAGACAAATACTGAAACGGTAGCCATGTTTGGCACTGTGTCTGTTATGCTTTAAGTGATTTAGCCTTGCATATAAACCTTTTCTTAGGGACGATCAGACCAGTAAGTACGTACATTCCATCCTTACTTACATCCTAATAGCATTATTTAAAGGGCAACAACATCCCCACAGTGGAAAACGACTTGCTGCTCAAGTCTTGCTGTTCCGTGATATAACTAGCCAAAATAATATATAACCGAATAAACAGATCACAATCTGCTTTGTTCACAGACACGAACCAACAACATCACTCACTTGACTTGAATAAATCACGATCATCACTCCAACCAAGTACTGTATGGGCCGGCTTGTCAGTTGTCATCATCAGACTCAGACATCAGCTGAGCTGACAGCTGTTCAGCTCATGCGTGCGTGCGTGCTTATTCCATTCACCAGTCAGTGTGGTGGAATGGAAATAAATCGCGCGAAAATTTTAAGCAGCTCCAGCGTGTGATTGAAGAGCAAGAGCCGGCCCAACTTGCCCAAGACTAGGGGGTGTGTGTCATCACCACCACCACAACCACATACGTGGACTGCTAGGTCAGGTGACAGGTCAGTCAGACATCAGACTCACTCAGATTATTCTCTCTTTTTTGTTTTAATAAGTAAAGTAAGACATCACCATATAGGCTAGCACTGCAGCCTGTCCTCAATGACAAAATTAGTGGATGGTGGTAAAGGTAACCCAGACTGGGATTTTGGGAATAATGACAGATAAAGTTAAATTTATTTTATTTTAAACAAAATAATAATGATGTGAAGTAACGAGTAATAATGAATACAGTGATATAAACACATAATTTATTATTTATTGATATAGTATTTTATTCATCTGTTAAACAATTAACTCTACTAGGCATAAGTCTGTTTTAGGGGTGACCACTGACCAGGGAACACTGGCGAGTTAAGAGACTTGCTTAGAGTCAGACAGCAAACAAACCGAGGCTGAAAGAATCAAACTCTGAACTACAGGATGAAGCTTATCAGCAGCATAGCTTTTCTCAGGATTTTTTTCTCCTTGCAGCTATCCATAAACTGTCCCTAGCACCTTTTCTTGTCCACCAGTTCTACAGAACCCTCCTTCCATTAGACTACACTCTGCCTCATGCATCAAGGCCAGTGAAGAAATTGAAGCAGTTGGGGAAGCAACGTACTGTTGCCAAGGAGCATTTTTAAATCCCCTACGTCCTCTTTCTCTTTTGTGTGCACTCTTCAGTCCTTATCCAGCCATGAAATGGTGGCTGCTGGCATATGGTTCCACATCTGCAGCAGTTCAGCAAATGTCCAATACCACCACCACCCAATGGAACTCCAATCATACAAGTAAGGGTCCACCCAATCTCCCCTTGCCAGCATCTCAGATGCCGAAGCTACTAATCAAACCTGGGACACTTGGACTATAGTCAAGGCTTTATCTATCTATACTATATGTCAGGTTTAATGTTTCTTTCTTCTCTTTCTGATTATGTATGGAAAAAAAAACAATGGTTTAACTATTTTTGTTAAAGCTTTATTTGAATTATTCATTTGTCTGTTTTTTTTAATGTATTTATGTATGTATTTTATCTGGTTATCTTTTGTTGTATCTTCTTTCTTTTTCTTTAGATGTCAGAAATAATTTATACTGAAAAAGTAAGGCAAACTGAAATATTTTTTCTCACATTAAAATTTACTGTGATTCATAGCTACAATGCAGTTGTCTCTTCTGGCTGCAATCTGACACCTCAAGACATGGCTTGAATATCAGTAGCATAGTTCTTTACAAACATGTAATATATTCCATGTAATAATTGGCCTGAGTGTGAGAAGCCCACTATACTACTCTAGTGTAATTCCCATTCAGTACACCTAACTCTGCTATTATACTTTACATGTACACCTGTCACCCTATAACTATACCTCCCTAAACAACTTTATAATATTACAGAATCACTCTCAATACTGTCTACCTGCTCTCATCTTCCATCTAACATTTTGCATCATTCCCAACAGCCTTTCTCCCTCCAATAGTGCCTTGCTCTATATACACTCCAAGTCAGATCCCCTTTCCCAACAGTAAATAAGACATTCATTACCAAAACTCCCTTTACCATTCATCCCTGCAATCTTCTCTTATATACTAGTCTACAATCAGATTGATATTTATCTCTAATCAATAGTATCATGTTACTAATTTGCTTAAACTCCTCTAACCTCAATCTCTATATACATTCCCATTTAAAAAGTAATTTTTGTCTTACTACCCTTCCTTTCTCATACCTATCCTGCTATGTTAGCAGACCCCTAACCACATACATTCAACCTCATTTATATTGATATCTCGGGTCTATATTATAGTATCGAATGCTTAAAAAAGTGAATGATGAATAATTGACCCCATGTAAGCAAAAGCTTACAATCTCAAAAGCTCAGAACAGGGATTTCTTACCAAGGGAAGAAAATCGCTGTTCCAAAAAAAAAAAGAAAGAAAAAGAAAAAATAATTTAAAGAATACATAAAGTGGGGGGCTTTGCCTCCCACACCCCCCTACTTAAGTATATCAACTCCAAGATCGCACTAATCAAAGGCAGTTTTAATTTATTCCAAGTTTTAGTTTAGAACAGACTAATGTAAAAGTTTTAGTGTAAAATGACCAGACAGGCATGATTTAACTTTGGGTGTGTAATTCAGTGAGCTCTGTCAGTACACACATAACGGTATTCCTCAGAAACATTGCCAGAATGCCAGTACTTTCTGCAGAAATATAAAGTGCTACTGTCCTCCTTTTTCTAGTTTCTCTGTACTGTATATATATATATATATATATATATATATATATATATATATATATATATATATATATTGTGTGTGTATTTTATATATATTTATAAAATCTATATGAGAGAGAAAGAAATACATGTATAAAATACAACAAGTATGTGTGGGTTTAGTGTATTTATAGGCTGCTAATGGTAAATGTGAATTCAAGCACCACAAATAAATTAAAAAAATAGTAAATTCTGTACAAATCAGTTTGATATACAAATGACATATAATTCTTCACAAAACTCCAGCTAGCTGTGTTGGCATAATGTTGCACATCCACTGCCCTACTTCACCAGGCATGGCTGGCAGTACCTCCTATCGTCACATCTATTATCAACATTTTTGTATAATGCTTACATTGCCAGTTTCACATTAACATTATAAGGATTTTCTTTACTCCTGAGCAGCCAGTAGTATTTTCTTGCTTGCTTGTTAAGAGTTCTTTCTGGATACCAATAACAGTAGTCCAAAGAAATGCGAATATGTAACGCACATGGCAATTTAAGCAGGACAGTGGCTGGAGTATCGAAAGGTGAGTTCTGCAGCTGTTAAGATGGTATTTTACCAGGACAAAACAGATGATCTTTTTGGTACCCCCTCCAATTGCTTATAATAGGGATTATGTAGAGTTGCCAGCTGTCCGTTTGCCCCTAGTCTTTTTGAGAAATACTATGATGTATTTGTGCATCTACCTGGGTACTGCCAACTCAGTGTAATGTCTCATCTGAAGAACAGCACATTCAGAGGAGTGCAGCATCCCTTAATACTGCACTACAGTGTCAGTAATGGAAAAATAAATTAGTCCAGTCACCTGAAGTGGGACTAGAACTCACAATCTTCTCATCTTCAAGAACCAAAGGCATGTGTGTTACCTGTTGAACACTGACACTTCAAGTAAACATTTAGAACTTAGCAAGGAGATGATAAGAGTTTGAGAGTCAGGGCCCAGGGCAGGGGTCAGTATAATTTTTGTATGGCATATATTGAGTATTAAGTGTGTGTGAGAGACAGAGGGAAACAATAATAATAATGTAGGGCATCAGATTAGATTTTGGTGTTTAGGGCAGCCAACGCAACTACTCACATTCTTCTTCTTTCAGCTGCTCCCATTAGGGGTCGCCACACAGCGGATCATCTGTTTCCATTTCTTCCTGTCCTCTGCATCTTGCTCTGTCACACCAACCACCTGCATGTCCTCTCTCATCACCACATCCATAAACCTTATCTTATGCCTTCCTCTCTTTTCCTCAGAATAAAACAATATGATGACCCAGAAGGCAAAACAATAAAGCACAGAACGGTGCTGCCACTTCCTCTTTTCCTGTTACCTGGCAGCTTCATCTTTAGCATCTTTTTCCCAATATGCATCCATCCTCAGCACATGTCCAATCCAATGTATTCTTGCCTCTCTGGCTTTGTCTCTAAACCTTCCAACCTGGGCTGACCCTCTAATATACTTATTTCTAATCCTGTCCACCCTTGTCACACCCAGTGCAAATTTTAACATCTTTAACTCTGCCACGTCCAGCTCGGACTCCTGCCTTTTTGGCAATGCCACTGTCTCCAACCCATATAACATACATAGCCGTCTAGCTTATCAGTGGGACTGTGGGACACCATGGTGTGGGAATACCCGATGCTACTAGACAGTAGACTCTGCCAGTATAGCCTTGCACCAGTCCGGGGACAGACACTAACAAGCAGATGTTCCTTTCATAAAAAACAGATACTTCAGTGATGCAAAAGTAGTTGCACAGTATTTCTGTAGACTCTTTATTAATGCAGCTTTTTGTCTTTAAGTTTAACTAACTCATTATATGTCTGCTGTCACTGTCTACAGGTACTTTATTAATACTGTTATTATGGAAGACAGGAATAACGGTGTCCATGTCAGCGATAATGAGAGTTTTGGCAGCCCAACTACACGGTCAGACAGGTCTACCCCACCAAAGAAGCGAAAACAAAACATCTGCTATTATAATGCAGAGTGGGAAAGGGAATTTTCATGGATACAAAAATGCACAGAAGATACAAAAGCTAGATGCAAGCTTTGTGCAACATCATTCACTGTTGCATATGATGGAAAAAAAGCAGTTACAGCACACCAAAGCACTAAAAAGCATACTACTTGTTCCCAAGCTAGTGCGTCATCTCAACGACTGAAGACATTTTTCACATCGCCAAACAGTATGGCATCTCACAAAGTATCCCTAGCGGAAATTGCTGAAGTGTATCATGGAATAAGACATCATATTTCATATAATGCACAGGACTGTGGTATCAAAGTTATGAAGTCTATAATTGATGACTCAGAAATCGTTAAAAAGATGAACTGCGGCCGAACAAAAGTTTCCGCCATAGTCAACAATGTTTTGTACCCATTTTCACTAGAATTCGTCCTTGATAAGCTACATGCTGGTTTGCCATTTTCCATTGCTACTGATGCATCTAACAAAGGGAACCGTAAATTCTATCCGGTTGGTGTTCAGTTCTTCACCTCGCAGAACGGAATTTCTTTCTGTGTTATTGACTTTTACGAGGATGCATTTGAAGACTCCAAGTCCGTTAGGAATCAACTCTGTCGTGTTTTATCAGAATGTAAATTGTCTTGGCAAAATGTTACTGCTTGTGCCGCAGATAATGCATCGGTAAACTATGGCATAAACAACTCCGTTTATCAGAAGTTAGTTTCAGAGGAGAATCCTAACGTTATTGCAGCACACTGCAATGACCACATTATGCATAACTGTGCGAAAAATGCTTTAAAGGTCATGTCATTTGATGTTGAAAATTTCGTCATGAAAGTGTTTGCTGAATTCAGTAACTCTGCCTTGAGGCGAGCAGAACTGAAGAGCTGCTTTGATTTCTATAAGTCTGAATACCACGAGATAATCAGACATGTTCCAACACGCTGGTTGAGTTTGTTCAAGGCTCTTGACTGAAGTTTGCTGTGCTGGATGCCTTTGAAAACGTATTTCTTGTCTCAAGGAGAAGCTGATTGTCCGAAAGTGATATGGAAAATGTTGAAGGACCAGGAAAACGAACTGGCACCAGACGACAGCCCAACAAAGTCGGAGCTGTATCTATATTTTACACACTTCTTTATGTCATCCTTTCAAGAGACAATTTTAAAGCTTGAGAACAAATCAACAACAGCTTGTGAACTGTACGGTATAATGGAACAGTTTAAGCTGTCTCTGCAGAATAGGACTGATGATAAATTTTTTGGTATGAAGGTAGCATTTGCTCTGCGCAAAAGTTATCTACCACAGCAGTTCATTGAGAAGTTCATAACTGAAGCTCTGAATGTGTACAAGCAAGCAATGACATATTTGAACAAATGGTTTGCATTTGAACATTCCCCATATCGTCACTTCAAGTCACTGTCTTTGACTAGTGTCACAAGATCGCCTTCGCTTGATGAAGTGATTGACATTTGGATGCAAACACCTCTATCCACCCACCGTCCATCCGACAGCCTGCACGATGAAGTGCGCGCTCTTAGTGAAGTGTTTGACGTTATCCATAGCTGTGCAAGCACAGCTGAGGCTTGGTGTAAGTTTTTCGAGCACGAGTCTGCACCAAATATGTTGAAACTTGTTCAGCACATTCTGTCTGTTCCAGTCTCAAATGCATCCGTTGAGCGTGTGTTTAGCGTTATGAATAACATTTGGACGGATGAACGAAACAGACTTACGCCAGAATCAGTTAAAAGTGAACTGTCAATTTTCTTTAACCTGCCATATTCCCGCACCGAGTTTAAGTCTGTTATTTCACAGAACAAGCGCCTGATCAGGGCTGCTCAGTCGAACTCCAAATACCACAAATGTGGAACTTCAACTGAACTATGCACTATTCCTAACAGACTCTAAAAATGGACACTCTACACACAGTGCCCAAACTGTGACCACATTCCAACTATGAATGTACAGTACAAGTGCATTTAAAGTATGGCTGTACAATGCCCTGACCATCACTACAGACCAGAGCTGCTCCACAAGAGTTCAGACAGAATGAAAGAACAGGTCTTTGGGAGCATAATCTGTTGTCCACCCTCTCAGTCCATATAGGTGAGGGATGCTCTCAAGTCACAAAGTTTGAAAGTTATGATAAAAAAAAATTCCACAGGCACAGTGGCACAGAGTGACAGAGGTTAAGACTGTTTCAAACCCTCAGGTCTACACAGTTCAGTCCCATCCATTGGTTACTGTATAAAGTTTGAATGTTCTGAGTGAGCTTTTTTTGTCTACTTAAGTCTGTTCCTGCCTTCCAAAAATAAATTAGCTGATTGACTATTTTAGTCTCTGTATATATTTAATTGTCCTTGCTCTTGAGGCCTGGGTCATGGCTGAAAAGGGTCAAAGCACCAGTTCATTTACTCAGCAAATGAATATTGCACAGAAGTTAGCCTACTCCAACGCAAATATTAAGCTGCATAATTGACAGATTTCTAACAACATTTATTTACATCAGGAAGCAGCAAACACAGCAAAGCAGGCCAAACTGAACCGAGTCTAATGGATTTGTTGTCAAGACTAGCTCTGAATAGGTTTTCCTACAAGTTTGCAAAGGACATCTGGCCATTTTATGAATGGCCAAATGTCTTTGCCCAACACGATTCAGTTTCTGAATGAAAATTCGGCAAACTGACCTGTGTGAAGGAAGGAGGAGGTACAATGAGGAAGAAGTAGAAGGATGGAAGAGGTTACTAGGGAGCAAGAGGAGGAGTTAAGGAGTGAAAATGAAAAAAGACATCTAACATGTTACATGGCACTTGACCACCAGTGGAATCTGGGGAGATGCTTTAGACACTGATTAATGTGAATAAACAACTCGTAAGAAGCCCATGTTTGAGTTGCTTATTTACATTTTTTATAGGACATTGCTCATGTACAAGGAACACTTTTTAAAATATTAGCGATGTTAATCTGAGAAGTTGACAAAATAACTGGATGTGTGAGCTGCACCTATCTCTTTGGCATGTACTTGACCAGACACACAAAACAGCTGGAACATATTTAAAGCTTCCTTACTAGAATAATCCAGTGTCTAAACACATTGTCTTATACAGATCTCCTTAAAGCCCTATCACTATACCAGGTCTCCAACAGGTTACTGAGAAAGAATGTCTGACATACAAGGCATCCTTGGATCCAGCACTGATTGATGGACCTTTTGGACAGCCACAAAATGAACAGTATCAAAACCATTATATCCAAAAATTTTAATTTTGCTTGTGACATAAATAGGCCATGTGATATTGTGTTGATGAGACACAAATGTGTCTCAGAGAGGGTCCCCATGCACTGGAACAAGCTTCCCATTCATGTGGAGCACAGTCCATCCCTAGGCTAGCCCTATTTAAGCATAACGTTGAGTGTTTGAACAATAGGTGGGAAATTGGAAATCACCCTGTTGCCACTGCCAATGTGCAATGCCACTTATCTGTTTTTTTCTGGACTATCCACACAAATCAAATCAATTCTCTGCTCTGACTGGACTGGTAGTCAGGAAATTGGGAAAACACTGTACAAACTCCATTTTTCTGTTTCACAAAAAGAAACAGACTATCAGTGTTTGTTACAATTGGCTGATTTGCTATGCTTTTTTTTACAGAAAAGCATAGTAAATCGGCTGAAAGCAGGCATCTGGAACAGAAAAAGAGGGCGTTCCCATCAGCTGATGTCACAGTGATGTCACAAAAATGGGCGTGTCATTGATGGGAGAGTGGGTGGGGATGGGTGGGGTTATGGGTGATGCGAGGGGCGTGACCTTAGTCCGGTTTTAGCCACAAGGAAATCTGGCAACCCTAGCAAAGAAGGCCAGTGGACCCTGATTTCTGGCTAAATTTCAGCAACTGGCTAATAAGTGCACTGCCTGTATGCCAAGAAAAAAGAAATATAAAAGATGTAGAGGAAAATTAGCTGCAAAAGATGAGAAAGAAGCACAGACTGAGAGGAGTACTGTTGTGGTTCATTAAGAAGCACTACAAGTTCCAGACATGACTTCCAATAACACAGAGGAGATTATAAAGCAGATACACACAGACTTGGTTAAAATAAACAAAACACTGAAGGAGTATGTGAACACAAACAATAAAAAGCTGGAAAAATGGCAGAAGCTTTAAACAGATATTCAGATAAGATGAGAGATCTGCAAAACTCAGTGGGTGAAATGAAAAAAAGGCTGGCTGAATATGAGACTGCACAAGAAGAGATGTTTCAAAAAATAATAAAATCAGGGGACAGAGCACATAGGGAAAACCTGAGATTTTATGCTGCACCAGAGAAGTTGAAAGGAACAGACTATATTAATTTTATGAAAGCACAAATAAGCAACTGGACTGGTATTCCACAGATTTAACTGTTAATTGAAAGGGCATATCATGCGTATGCTCCAAATCTAGTTACTAAAAAACAACCTAGACCTTTAATAGTAAAAATGCAGTCTATCAACAGAAGGAGCTGATTTTGGCAAAACTATGGTAGAAAGATAAAGTGCTAAAAGTGGGAGATAGTAGAGTGTTTGTGGAGCACGATTGCTCAGTGTACACCAGGCAGAAGAGGAATAAATATATTCCATTATTTAGAGAATTTCAAAAAGCAGGTGTGAGATTCAAATTGCTGTACCCAGCCAACTTCAAAGCATTGTTCCCTGGAGGGGCAAAATCATTTTTTATAAAGCATATGCTAAGGAGGAAATACAAAAAAGTTTGTCCAACAAAGAGTGAGCTGTGAATCAGAAGGAGGTTCTGCTTTGTGTTCTCCTGGTGCTCAAGACTAGAGAGAGACTGAGCCCATGCAATCTTTTCCACTGTTTCAATTTGCCTAAGAGAAGGAAGAAAACTTAAGAATTGACTACAAGAGTCTGGAATACGTAGTTAGTGAAACTGAGAGAGGATTTGGGAGCTGGAGATGAACAAGATTAAAGCTAATAACTTTGAAAATCACAACTCTGGGATGATAAAGCAATAATTATACTTGTGAAACATGACAGAAAAGGAAAGTCTGAAAATACTGAACTTCCTTGGATTTTGTTAAACTTGTGGGGAACTTTAAAGCTTATACTCTGCTTCATGTTATTAATGTTTGGATAATAAAATCAGTTACCTGTAAACAAACAAATGTGGGATTACAAAGCAATAATTATATTTGTGAAGCATAGTAGAACATGAGGACTTGGAAATATTGGATTTTTGTGGACTTTGCTAAATTTGTAGGAGACTCTAAAGCATATGCCCTTCTTTATGTCATTAAGCTTCAGAGAACAACTTTGCAGAAGGAAGGAGAAGGGAGAAAGTTAACTGTAAGTAAAACACATTTCTTTTTTTTTTCTCTCTTAATGGTAATGCTTACATGTTGCATGATTTTCTTAGCAAGCTGTGAAGTAATGCTTTTTCAGTTCTTTTGTTTAATGCAATGGGGATATTAATATAAACAGGTCCTTTTGTTTTCTCGTTTTCTCCCTTCTTCTCTTCTGTTTACCTGTTCAGTTTTAAGAAATGTAGGCACTGCAAAAAAGGAGAAAGGAAGGGTCTGGTTGAGAGAGCATGTCAAAAGAAAAATGAGTGTGCTTTTTCTCATGCCTGCATAGGCAAATGATTGGGTTAACCCTTGGACTTATCCAGCAACAAGTATATTACAAAACATGTAAACGGAAAAGAATATTGAATATTATAAGCTTTTTTTTCTGGTAAACAAGGTATCCTCAGCAGTTTGTGTCTGGTTGCATGTCACCAGAAGACAACCTGATAAAGAGAAATGGCTTGGAGGAAATGTTTACTGAAAGTATTCAAGTGCTTTCTTAGCTGGGAGGGCTATAAAGATAAGACAAAAATCAGATAGCATTTATTAAAAGCACAGGCTGTATCATGCATCTTAGCATGAATGACCTTTCTTCTTGGGTGTCTCTAGCCTGTGGGTGTGGCTATCATTTTAGAATGTGTGTTCTCATTATGTACATAGTTTTCTGTGTTATTATTAAGCTATTAAGTTATTAAGTTTTAGGGGGTATTGGGAGTGTATTTTTGTTTAAGGGTTTTCAATAAAACAAAAAGTTTTGCAAGATGTGACATAGGCTCAAATGGAGATGACAAGAAACAAATGGTTAAAAGATTAACCTGTCAAATGGTGCACTGAATACAAAAGCTGTTATACATAAATGATGGAAAGAATAATCCCTCAAGAACATAATTCTTTCTATAATGTGATTAAACATTAACGGTCTCAAAGATAAATACAAAAAAGAAAGAGTAGTGAATTATATTAAAAAATGTATTGATCAAGTAGCTATGCTCCAGAAGACACACTTGGAAAGAACTAAACATGTGAATTTGATAAGGAAAGGTTTTCAAGATGGTTATTCAGCAGGATATCTAGGGCAAAGGAAGAGAGGAGTACTTATATTAATTGCAAGAGGAGCTTCAATAATAATAGAAGAAAATATAAAAGACAATAATGAAAGATTTATGGTATTAAGGGGCTACTAACAAGGGAGAAGGATTACACTGGCATGTATTTATATTTCATTGAAAACTGCTATAGTGGAGCTTAAGAAGATTTCGGGAAAAGTAATCAGCTTTCAGCAAGAAATATTACTTATAGGTGAGGACAGGAATTAGATTTGCAACAGGGAAGATGTATCTGGGGTGCCCAGAAGGGAAATATAACAAAGGAGGGTAGATTTTTAAAGACATTTATGAAAACATTTGGTATGGAAGATGTGAATTCAGTACTAGGCATTCAGAATAAACGTACATACTATTCTCCAAGATACAAAAACTGGGATAGGCTAGACTGAATATACATTTCACAGGAACCCGTGCATTTAACTGAAGGTCTTGATAAGCACTCAATAACTATTTCAGGTCATGTGCCAATAATAATTAAAATAAAAACACAGGGTAATGAAATAAAAATGAGACACTGGCACTCCCCCACCTATCTGTTGAAAAGAGAGGAATTTAAGGAATGGGCAGTAGAAATTATTCAAGAGCTATTAGAGAAGATAGAAAATTGTCCTGAAAATCTAGCTAAGGAGTGGGATAAAAATTAAAGTGGAATTAAAAAATAGGGTGGAAATAAAAGAAAGAGAGATATGGTTAAGAAGAAACAAAAGTTATTTAGAGGCACTGACAAGTGTTAAAGTACTGCAAAATAGGGGTAAATCTCACAGAACAAAAAGAGGAACAGCTGCAGAATGCTTAAATTAAATAAGGGATTACCTCAATAATATGCACAAGTTTAAAAAAATTGCTGTTGAGCAGCTGTTTTTTGATAATAACTCTAGAACACAAAAACTTTTAGCACAACAACTTAGGCAACAGAAAATAGAAAGGGCTGTCACTAGTAGCTTAGGCAGCCTATAACAAGGAAGATAACAAGGGATCCTGTAGAAGTATTGGAAATACTTTGAAAATTCTATGAAAGTCTGTATAAAGCAGAGAAATATAGAAATAAAGAAAAGGTACAAATGGAAATGTTTATTGAAGAATTAAATATCCCCAGGTTAGAGATAGAGAAGGCTTAATTACTAAAAGTTAAGATAGTAGATGAGGTAAAAATGGCAATGTATAACTAATCTACTAAAAGTCCTCAGGAATAAATGGTATTGCTGTGGAGCTTTGGAAGAAGCAGGGAAAAACTGATAAAGATCTGAAAGGTTTTGTTTAACAGTATTTTAAGAGGAGGAGAAGTACCAACATCCTGGAAGAAAGTGGTAGTAGCTGTAATATCTAAAATGAGCAAAGCTCTGTCAGATTCAGCTTCATACAGACCCATTTCAATACTAAATCATGATTATAAAGTGTGTGTGTCTACAATGGCAAAAAGACTGGCAAAAGTGATGCCATAATTGACAGATATGGATCAATGTGGTTTTGTGGAGGGGGGGGGCAAACATTTGACAACATTAACAGAACAGTGATGATCCAGAGGGAAACAGAATACAAGAAAATACCACTGTTGTCAGTAGGTCTTGATGCAGAGTAAGCATTTGACTGAGTAAGCACGGACATTGTGAACAGAGCAATGGAAGCATTTGCATTCCCTGAAAAATTATAAGGTTGATTAGGAGGATATATGAGGGCTTGGAGGTGAAAATTAAAGTGAGTGGGGTCTTCTCTGATAATCTCTGCTTGAGCACAGGAACTATACAGAGGTGTGCTCTCTCCCCTTTGTTGTTTGCATTATTTATTTTATTTAACATTTGTTTACTGGGAAAGTCCGACTTGAAACAAAGCCAGTTGTCAAAGGAGGCCCAGGGAGAAATGCTTCAGATGCATGTCTTTGTAAAGTGGGAGGAAATCAGAGCACCCAGAAGAAACCCACATGAATGCAGGGAAGATATGCAGACTCTGCATAGAAGACACCCCTGCCAAGAACTGAACTGGAGAACTTTCTGCTGTTAGGAGACAATGCTACCACAACAGTACCATGTCATCCATTATATTTGGAACCATTGGCAAAGAAAATAAGGGACTCAGAAATTTAAGGATATAGTTGGTATGGTAGTGAAGAGAAGCTGACTCTATTTGCAGATGACATTATTTTGCACCTGACAAAACCAGAAAGGGACATTACAGTGCTGTGGAACATATTGAGACAATTTCAGATCTTTTCGGGATAAAAAATTAATGAAGCCAAAACAAAAGCAATAGCAGTAAATTATGTACCCACATATGAATTGGTTCAGCAGTATCCATACTTATGGGGACATGATAAAATGAAGTATTTAGGAGTATGGATCAAAAATTATACCGATGTGGCAGCTAAGTGTATGTGAGAAGAGACCAAACAAAAGATAATACAAAAATTGAGAAAATGGAAGCTCTGTTATATGGATATTGATAGTAAGATACAAGCAGTTAAAATGTTTTTAGTCCCTTTAGTCTTGTATACAGGTCAAGCATATTTGTATCAACCAGAGGAGAAGTTGTCGACAGTAATCAAGAAAGAGTTGAAGGATTTTATCTGGGAGAGAAAGTTAGCAAGAGTCAACTGGGATAAGCTTATTCTTCCAATAGAACAGACGGATTGGGATTACCAGTTTTGAAGGGGTATTTCAGAGCAACACAGTTGAGGCTCCTATACACAGCACAAGCAGAAAACTATAACTCAAAATGGAAAGAGACGATGAAGAAACGGGGGGAAATTCAAGTAACAGGAAGAGACTGGGATTTTGGATGCAAACCTTTAAGGAGAACAACAATAATCATACTGAATATTATATTCATAAAGTAGCAGAAGGTATTCTATGAACTAAGCCAATATGGGAATGGAGAAAGGAGATTCTGCCGATAGGGGTGACTGCAATTAGGGATACAGACAATAGGCAAGAGGGAGTGGGAGTATATTGGAGAAAACTGGCAAAGGAACCAAGGTACTTGGAGCAAATAACTAGAGAGGGAAATGTAATAGAATGGGAAGATGCTAAGAGCTTACTTGGACTGCAGGTGAGAGATTGCCTTCCATAACAAGGACTGATATCAGAGTACAGGCAAAGAGAAAGAAAGAGGGGGTCCTAAACAAAATACCAGTACTGGGAGAGTTCTTAGTAGAATCTAGAACAGAAGTGGCCATTAAGAAAGGAATAATTAGTAGAGCATATAAAATATTGCATGATAAGTATAAGACTCAATCAGAAGAGGTTAGGAATAATTGGGAAGAGAGATTGAAAAAATAATTCACAAAGAAACAATGGGGGAATATATATATATATATATATATATATATATATATATATATATATATATATATGTCTCCCAAATATGCAAGAAAATCTAGAAGATTTAGGATCTTTGCCTGGAAGTGTTTACATGGATATTTTTATACCCCAAGTAGGCTCCAAAGAATCTTTCCTCAGGCAGACATCAAATATTGGAGATGTGATGGGGAAGAAAGGAGTAACTGGAGGCATATTTTCTGGGAGTGTAATGACTTGGCTGACTTTAATGATTCACTGCCCACTGTTCCGTCAGAGATGCTGGATGAGCAAATTGGAGTGACTAGGGAAATGAATTTTTGAGCTATGATACAGATTTGTAATTGCCTAGACATAGTAAGGCCTTGCTGAGTCTAATTATGATGACTGCCAAAAAAGCAATAACTAGAAAATGGAAATCAAAGTCTAAACCTACTTTACTGGAAGTGGCAAAGATAGTAAAAGAGATAAAACAACTAGAACTGGAATCTTTAGAATGGGTAGGAGTAAATTACACAGGAAAAATGGGAAATGTGGGACCACTACATGCAGGATCTGAATGTGCTATACAGTGACTAGATATATTAAAACTGATGTATCGTGTTTGCAGCTACAGTTGTGTTGGCATGGTTTGTAAGGTACAATGTTTGCAACTGAGATTGTGCTGTTATGAATTATTTTCATTTATATAAAAGTAAGATTGCCTGTGTCACACATGATAATTTAATAAAGATGTTTCTTGTTTAAAAAATAGTAAAGATAGGAGGAGGAGATGAGATAAAAATGGTGATGCATAATCAATTTGAAGGAAAGTCTGCAGGAACAAATAGTATTCCTCTGGAAGTTTGGAAATTAGGAGGGAAGAAAGTGATAAAGATCTGGAAGGTTTTGTGTAATGGTATTTTTAAAGGAGGAGAAGCATCAGCATCTTGTAAGAAAGCTGTGGTGGCTATAATACCTAAAGACAGTAAACACCCATCAGACCCAGCTTCATATAGACCCATTTCAGTTTTAAACCATGATTATAAATTGTTTATGTTTATACTTGGTAAAAGAAGAGCAAATGTGTTTCCAAAACTGGTACATATGGATCAGTGTGGTTTTGTGAAGGAAAGGCAAACATTTTACATTAATAGAAAAATGATGATCCAGAGGGAAGCTGAATATAAGAAAATACCACTGCTGTTGGTGGGTCTTGATGCAGAGGAATCATTCAACAGATTAAGCTGGGATTTTATGAGTAGGGCAATGAAAGCATTTGCATTCCCTGATACAATAATAAGGATAAATGGGATATATGAAGGTTCAGAGGCAAAAATCAAAGTCGGACGTTCCTCTGTTTGAAAAGAGGAACCAGGCATGGTGTCCTCTTTCCTCTTTGTTATTTGCTATATATTTAGAGCTATTGACAAAGAAAATAAGGGACTCAGAAATTCAAGGATATAATTGGTATGGTTATCAAGAAAAGTTGGCTTTAAATTGCAGATGATATTATTTGGTACCTGATAAATCCAGAAAAGGACATCTGAGTGTTGTAGAACATTTTGAGACATTTTCAAGTCTTTCTGGGGATATAAAATTAATGAAGATAAAACAAAGGCTAGTGCCATAAATTATGTACCCATCCAAGAATTGGTTTAGCAATACCCATATTTATTGAGATATGATAAGATGAACCATTTATGAATATGGATTAAAAAGACTTCTGTTATGGCAGCTGAGGATATGTAGGGAGAGACTAAACAAAAAATAATACAAAAAGTAAGAAACTGGAAGCTCTTATTTGTGGTTATGGATTGTTAAGATAAAAGCAGTGAAAATGTTTTAGTCCCTTTAGTTTTATGTACAATTCAGGGCATATTTTATCAACCAGAGGAGAAGTTGTGGACAATAATTAATAAAGAGTTGAAGAAATTTATCTAGGACTGAAAGAGGGCAAGGGTTAAGTGGGATAAGTTGATCCTTCCAATAGAACAAGGTGGTTTAGGATTCCCTTATTTGAAGGGATAATTTAGAGTTACGCAATTAAAGCTCATGTACATGACACAAGCAGAAAGTTATAATAATAAGTAGAAAGAGATGACGAAGCAGAGGGGAAATTCAAGAAATAAGGAAAGAGTGGGATTTTAGATTTAGATCCTTAAGGAAATAAGGAGAAATCCATATATAGTAGCCTATTTAAAAAAGGCAAAACTAGCATTAATCATTGAAATTAGTGCACCTACTGTTACACTATCTCATGTACAGAGAGACAAAAAAGTCATCAAATATAGTTTTTGCAGGGAGAAATGAGAGCAATGTGGAAGAAATACCCTGACAGTTCCAATACTAGTAGGAGCAATGGATCTAATAAAAATAATAAATCTAGTTGTGTTTAGATATGCTACCAATACATGCAACTCCATATGAATTACAGAAGGAGTCAATTCTTGACACATTGTGGGTGCTTAGAAGAGTGCTTTTGGCTAACATCAAAGCCTGAAACAATACTAATTTCATGAACGCTAATTGTATCATGACTTAAGAATTTCGTCCACTCTCATCATGATATTAGAAATGCAAACGGCTTGGAGAAATTAAAGAAATATTATATTCATAAAGTAGCAGAAAGTATTCTAAAAAATAAGCCAACATGAGAATGCAGAAAGAGATTTTTACAGTTGGGATGACTGCAAGTAGGGTTACAGAGAATATGTAAGAGGGGGCTGCAATTTACTAGAGAAAAGAAGCAAAGGAACCAAGGTATTGGGAGGAAATAACTGGAAAGGAAGAGGTAATAGCAGAAAAAAGGAGCAAATGTAGAATGTTAAAGGGAAAATAAGGGATTAATTGGATGATATGCAGGAGTTTAAAAAAGCTGCTGCTAAGCAACTACGTTTTGATAGCAACTCCAAAACCTCTAGCACAGTGAATTAGTCAACAGAAAGTGGATGGTGTTGACACCAAACAGTGGGAACCTATATCAAGAAAAATAACTTGAGGTCCTACAGAGGGATTAGAGATATTCTGAATTTTTTATGAAAATCTGTGTAAAGCGGACACATGTGAAAACCAAGAAAAGGCACAAATGGAAATATTTATTGAAGATTAATTATGCCAAGGTTAGATGAATATGCGGCTCTACAATAGCTAAGATAGGAAGAAATACAATTTTAAAAAGTGCTGTATAATCAACAATAAAATCTCCTGTAACAGTATTACTGTGGAAGTATGAAAGCTAGGAGGGAAGACAGCGACAACGTTTTGTTTAGTGATATTTAAAAGGTGGGGAGGTATTAGCATCTTGGATGAAATCTGTGGCAGTTGTGTTACTCAAAGAGGGCAAAGACCCTTTAGATCCACCTTCATAAAGACTTATTTCTATTTTAAATTATGATTATAAAGTATGTACGTCTATATTAGCTAAGAGAATGGCAAAGGTGTTGCCAAAATTGACAGATATGGATCAATGTAGTTTTGTGGAGTACAGGCAAACATTTTACATTATTACTAGAACAATGATGATCCACAGTGAAGCAGAAAGTAAGAAAATGCAGATATTGTCGGTGTGTCTTGATGCAGCGAAAGCATTTGATAGAGTCAGCTAGGATTTAATGATAGGGCAATGGAAGCATTTGGATTCCCTGATAGAAAAAATAGGTATAATGAGGAGAGTTTATGAAAGGTCAGAAAACGAATCAAGGGTTCCACTCAGATAAGTTGTGTTTGAACAGCAGAACTAGGAAGGTGTGTCCTCTTTCCCCTTTGTTATTTGCTTTGTATTTAGAGACATTGGTAAAGAAAATAAAGGCTCCACAAATTCACCAGTATAAATAGCAGGGTAATCAAGAAAAGTTAGCTTTATATGCAGATGATATTATTTTGTACTTGAAAATACCGAAAAGGACATTTCATTGCTGTGTAACACTTTGAGACAGTTTCATGCTTTTCTGAAATATAAAAATAATGAAGATAAAACAAAGGCAGTAGAGGTAAACTACATACCCACACAAATTGGTTCAGCAGTATCCATATTTGTGGGGAATGATAAGACAGAATTAATTAGATGTATGGATTAAATGGATTCTGTTATAGCAGTAAACGATATGTGGGAAGAGTGTAATCAAACTATAATACAAAAACAGAGAAACTGGAAGATCTTGATTATGGCTAGTAAGATGCAAACAATGAAAATGTTTTAGTCCTTTTAGTTTTATTTACAGGCCAGGCATATATTTTTATCAGCCAAAGAAATTATGGATCATATTTAATGGGGAAAAGGGGTTGTGGATGGATGGATGCATGGATGGATGGATGGATGGATGGATGGAAAGAATTTACCTGGGAGGATAAGAGGGCAAACATTAAATGGGATAATTTGATCATCCACATAGAACAATGTGGCTTAGGATTACTTGATTAGAAGGGAAACTTTAGAGCTATGCAGATAAGATGCATGTATATAACACAAGACACAAGCAGAAGATTAAAAATCAAAGTAAAAAGGAATGATGATGAAACTAGAGGAATTATGGGAAACAAGGAGTTTTGATAAGTCAGCAAGCAAAGGAGAGTAGTATTGCTGGAACTGAATTCATCCTCAAGTCTTGGTGAGTACTTTCAAGAGGTGGACCCTGTTTTTCATAAAATCTCACCAAGATGACACTGATATATAGACTGTATTTTATATAGTATACATCATGGACAGAAGTAGATTACAAAATAAAAAAAGATATCTGTGTGCACAAGACTGAGGATAAAAAAGTGTCCAATCCTTGTAGGTGCACTGGTACCAGGACTGGAAAAAAATGACAGTGTACAATTATCAAGACATAGAAACATTCCTACAATGGGGCTAGACCAGGCCCAGGGGGAGGATGGGCCCCCTGTTGCAGAGGGAATTAGGAGTCCTCAAAGAAATCACAAAAAAAACTGATAGAAAAAAAGAGCTATTAAGACAACAGAGTGGACAATTGAGGATAAGAAAGAAATTATGTATTGTTACAATTATGCAAGGAACCCAGAATTTCCAGACAGAAGATATACAAAAAGATTAAGAGAGAGATTAAAGGAAAGAAAAATACTTCCTCAAGAAAACTGTCAGAAGCTTTAAATTAAAATTTGTGTTCATTAATACAACAAATTTAAGAAAAGCATTATAATGACCAAGAAATCTTGAGCCGTTTGGAAAAAGAAGTGACTGAGGAAGTGCAAAAATATAAAGAACAAAATCTAGAGACTTTTGAAAGGTATAAAAAAGAAATATGACATGGGAAAGAAAGAGAGATCTGATATGGTACGATATTTATGCAAAGGAGAAAGCCAAATTAATGAACACAAAAAAGGCAGTCCCAAAGATATTTGAAGAGAAATACAGGCAAAGGCATCCAGATATGGAAAATTTCACAATAAAAATAAATAAGATCACAAAGAGGGAATGTAGAACAATAGATTAGTAAAACAGAAGTTAAAAAAATAGAAGTTGAAGTTATGGAATACTTGCAAAATGAAGGATTTAGTGCAGAAAGTCAAACACGGGTTATATCACAGCATGATGGAACAAAGAGTCCCCAAAGTAAGGAGAAACAGAAGGAGCAGGAGACATCTGAAGAAGAAATATTAACATGGGAAAGATAAAGATATATAATATGGTGCAATATCTATGCAAAGGAGAAAGCAAAACTAATTAATACAAAAAGAGTAGCACCAAAGTTATTTGAAGAAGAGTACAGGCAAAGGCATCCAGACATGGAAAACTTTACAATAAAAAAAGTAAACAAAGAGGAAAAGAAGAAAAGACTATTAGTAATGGAGAAGTTAAAGAAACAGAAACTGAGGATACGGATTACTTGTTAAGTGAAGAATTTAGTGTAGAAAACGTAACTTAGACAATACTACAGCAGGATAGAGCAATGGCTCCCCAAATGAAGGAGAAACCAGTGCAGCGGGAAACATCTGATTAGTTGTCAGATGAAGATACTTTGGAGCCTTCTACAGGAAACCAGTACAAACGTTCAATTGGAGTTGCATAGCAAGGGAAGGAACAGGAAACTGTGGCAACTCTGATGCATTTAATGTTGTGGAGTGATAGGCCAGTGAATTCCCATGCGAAATAGCAACTGATGACAGGATGAAACTGAAGAGAATGTGGCACAGGAAAATGCTCTGGAACTTTCTATACAATGTCCACAGGAAATGGAGAACAAAAAATGTGCCCTCAGTTTAGAAGCAAATAATCTAAGAAAAGAGTTGCTTGATTTAATAGAGATGAATAGACATATTAAGATCAATGAAAGAAATAGACTACAGAAAGTCAATAAAACCCAGAAAGTTAGAAGTTTGATAAAACAAATGAATACAGTGATTAGGACTAACAGTAGTGATTTGTGCAATATGACATAAGTAAATAGGATATATTACTGTGCAGCTAAATTAATAACAGATAAACTCTTACCACAAAAAACAGGGTAGTAAGGGAAAGGAATCAAATGCCATCATGGAAGTACTTGGGTCACATTTATTTACTATCTTTATAAATACTTCCAAAATCATTCCCTATTTTTACACTGATGATATGATGTGGATGGCCAACAAGTCTCTCAGTGATATTAATAACTCTTTGTCGGGTCTCTTGTCAAGGTAGATTCTTGGGTTAACTTGTTGAGCCTCATCCTAAAGTAAAAAAAAAAAGCAGCTCTCCCATGTTCCTGAGTCTTGGGCTGTGCTTTCTCCACAGTTGGACTTCAGTCAATAAATAACAACTGTTGTGTGGACATCCCCTATCTAACTTTCTCAATCCCTAACCCCTAAAGCCACACCCAGCATAGCTAAAGGCATCCTCCTACCTGCTTTAGATTATAGCTCACCACTGATTACAACAGGGTCTTTTTTAACTGACAGAAGGCTACACATAAATTTATACATGATTTGCAGATTAGTGGTTTATTCCAATAAACTTGAACATCATGGTATTACACTAAAAACATTGTGATGCTATTCAATAACCTGTGGGTAAACTTAACCTCATACTCCCTAATTGATGAAGTACTCCAGTTGAAGCATTCTCCTACCCTCACCTGCAACATATGCATATCTTCCTTCAGTCCTTTTAACTTATTGCTCCCCATTAGAATGTGCAGCAGGGCCTTAAATCAGGGATGTGTAACATCTCTTATTGAGGTACCTTCCCACACACCAAGACCTTATATTCATTCTTACTTATTTTTGTGTAATGGAAATTAGCTGCTACTGTATAAAGCAATAATTTAGCCATCATTTAATAAAAATGTGTGTACAACATGTCTAGGTGTCTATGTATCTGATTTGGATATGCCATAGTTGGCTTGTACTCCTTGTATATTGACTTATACTGAATCAGTGTGTATCTGAAAATGAGACACTGGGTCCAGCAAGCAAAAAAACAAAGCCAAAAGATAAGGGAAACATGACAGACACTGATAAAGACTAACATAGCATGTCCAAGGCAGCAGTACATAAACAATGTTTTTTTTCTCTCTAATTAATCTGGATAACTGCCTAAATATTTTGGGGATGGTCATAATGGAAACAACTCCATTAAGGTTTCTTAATTTTCTTTCACATCACATAACATCTTTTCTGTATAAATGCACATTTTCCCCTTCATCTGTTACTCCCCACAAGGATCTGCTTTATCTTTATTGTTTTTCTCTTTCTTGCTATCTCTTTCTCTATATATTATCATCATCTTCTTTCAGCTGTTCCCGTTAGGGGTCACCACAGTGGATCATCCATTTCCATTTCTTCCTGTCCTCTGCATCTTGCTCTGTCATACAAACCACCTGCATGTCCTCTCTCACCACATCCATAAACCTTATCTTAGGCCTTCCTCTTTTCCTCTTACATGGCAGCTCCATCCATAGCATCCTTTTCCCAATATACCCAGCATCCCTCCTCAGCACATGTCCAAATCAACGCAATCTCGCCTCTCTTGCTTTGTCTCCAAACTGTCCAACCTGAGCTGACCGTCTAATATACTGATTCCTAATCCTGTCCATCCTAGTCACATCCAGTGCAAATCTTAACATCTTTAACTCTGCCACTTCCAGCTCTGACTCCTGCCTTTTTGTCAGTGCCACTGTCTCCAACCCATATAACATAGCTGGTCTCACTACCCTCTTGTAGACCTTCCCTTTCACTCTTACTGGTACCCGCCTGTCACAAATCACTCCTGATACTCTTCTCCACCCATTCCACCCTGCTTGTATTCTCTTCTTCACCTCTCTTCCACACTCACTATTACTCTAAACTGTTGATCCCAAGTACTTAAACTCATCCACCTTTACCAACTCTACTCCCTGTATCCTCACCATTCCTCTACCCTCCCTCTCATTTACACACATATATTCTGTCTTAGCCCTGCTGACCTTCATTCCTCTCCTCTCTAGAGCATATCTCCACCTCTCCAGGGTCTCCTCAACCTGGTCCCTACTCTCACTACAGATTACAATGTCATCTGCAAACATCATAGTTCACAGGGCCTCCTGTCTTATCTCATCTGTCAACCTGTCCATCACCACTGCAAATAAGAAAGGGCACAGAGCTGATCCTTGATGTAATCCAACCTCCACCTTAAACGTATCTGTCACTCCCACCGCAGTCCTCACCACTGTCACACTACCCTCATACATATTCGGAACCACTCTTACATACTTCTCTGCCACTCCCGACTTCCTCATACAATACCACAACTCCTCTCTAGGCACCCTGTCATATGCTTTCTCTAAGTCCACAAAGACACAATGCAACTCCTTCTGACCTTCTCTGTATTTCTCCAACAACACTCTCAGAGCAAACATTGCATCTGTAGTGCTCTTTCCTGGCATGAAACCATACTGCTGATCACTAATCATCACCTCCCTTCTTAACCTAGCTTTGACTACTCTTTCCCATAACTTCAAGCTGTGACTGATCAATTTTATCCCTCTGTAGTTACTGCAGCTCTGCACATCACCCTTATTCTTAAAGATAGGTACCAGAACACTTTTTCTCCACTCCTCAGGCATCCTCTAACTTTCCAAAACTTCATTAAACAATCTAGTTAAAAATTCCACTGCCATTTCTCCTAAGCACCTCCATGCTTCCACAGGTATGTCATCTGGGCCAACAGCCTTTCCATTCTTCATCCTCTTCATAGCTGTCCTTACTTCCTCCTTGCTAATCTGTTTCACTTCCTGATTCACTATCCCCACATCATCCAACCTTCTCTCTCTCTCTCTCTCATTCTCTTCATTCATCAGCCCCTCAAAGTACTCTTTCCATCTACTCAACACACTATCCTCACTTGTGAGTACGTTTCCCTCACTATCCTTTATCATTCTTACCTGCTGCACAGCTTTCCCAGCTCTGTCCCTCTGTCTAGCCAATCAGTACAGGTCCTTTCCTTCCTCTTTAGTGTCCAATCTCTCATGCAACTCTCTATATGCCTTATCCTTAGCCTTCACCACCTCTCTCTTTGCCATGTGCCTCATCTTTTTATACTCATGTCTACTTTCTTCATCTCTTTGACAATCCCACTTCTTCTTCACCAGTCTCTTCCTCTGTATACTCTCCTATACTTCCTCATTCCACCACCAGGTCTCCTTGTCCTCGTTCCTCTGTCCAGATGTCACACCAAGCACCTTTCTAGCAGTCTCCCTTACTAGCTCTGCTGTAGTTACCCAGCTATTCGGTAACTCTTCACTCCCACCCAGTGCCTGTCTTAACTCTTCCCTGAACTCCACCTCACAATCACCCTTTTTAACTTCCACCATTTAATCCTTGGCACTGCTTTCACACTGCTCCTCCTCTTCTTGATCACCAACGTCATCCTACAGACTGCCATTCTATGCTGCTTAACTACACTTTGCCCTGTCACCACTTTACAGTCTCCAATCTCCTTCAGACTAGCCCTCCTACAAAGGATATAATCCACCTGTGTGCATCTTACTCCACTCTTGTACGTCACCCTGTGCTCCTCCCTCTTTTTAAAATATGTATTCACCAAAGCCATGTCCATCCTTTTCGCAAAATCCACAATCATCTGGCCTTCTGCATTCCTCTCCTTAAAACCATACCTACCCATCACTTCCTCATCCCCTCTGTTCACTTCAACAACATGCCCATTGAAGCCAGCTCTAATCATTAGTCTCTCACCCTTGGGTACACCCACCACCACTTCATCCAACTCACTCCAAAATTTTTCTTTCTCATCCATCGCACACCCAACTTGTGGAGCATATGCACTAACAACATTCATCATTACACCATCAATTTCTCTATATATTATGTATACATACATTTACCAATAGTCTGTCTTCAGAGATTTCCTGTCTGCCTATTTAAACTGATGGCATGGTCATGTATTGATCACAGTCATCCACAATTAATATTAAACAAATTTACAAAATGATCTTTGGACTTTAGCTAACTGGATCATTTCAAAGAAACTTCTAAAAAAAAAGAAAAACAAGTAAAGTAATGCTTTATGTTTCCCTCAAAAACTTAAATCCTCTGTATCTGACTTCACTATACTTGAATATCTCGATAATCTTCTTGAAACTACATTTTCATTCAAATGTTTAGGATTTTAACTAAATCACCATCTAAGCTTTCACATAAATTCAAATAAAGTTTGCTCTGGGTATAGAAGATCTCACACTTTTTATCACCATCAGGAAGGGAAGACACAGGTAAAAGAATATTCATGGCTCAATTAAAATATGCCCTTCCATTTACAGGCTTGGCCTCAATGAAAAATCCTACCTTCCTTTAATCTGTTGCTAATAACATTTGTAATTTTATCTCCCTTACTCCTAAAACTGGACATCATTGCTTCAGGCTTCGAAAAGCTAAGTGGCTACTTATCCATCAAAAAGCTCAACTACTTCTTGGTATACTAATTTTCAGACTGTTGATTTGCAACTCTTTCACTTATCTTGTTGGTCACTTCACAATCACAAAAAGATTATATGACCATAGATCTCAATCAGGTCTAGCTCCCTTACTTTATACTACTCTCCCATAAAAAAAAAGCAGAGATCACAGTGTCTCCATTTTAGGGTCCAGAATTTGGCAGTCTGTATTAATTTATATAAGAGACTCTTCTTCTTATGCATTTGGGAGAAACTACATAAACCATCCCTGAGTTTCAGAAACATTTTTAGCATCTTGGAAAGAGATTTTGTGTTTTGGGGGTGTTTCACAGACACACTGAGAGCGAGTGGGGAAACACAAGAAATTCTGCATTCTGCATAGTATACAAATGACAGTATAATGACATGGTAATCAGCAGCATTATTAAAATTAGGGTTCTCAGAAACAAGAGTTGTAGCTGGTTCATTTGACTCCTGGTGCTGCTCCCTGATCTAGCACCCTCAACACTAGGTTGAGGAGCAAAAATATAAATGAGTCTGCTGATCAACCCCCAACACCTTGTGCCTGGGGTGGCTGTTGCCTTCAGCCCACCCTAGCTTCATTTATACTCCAGAGCTAATGACTTCAGTAAAATTCCTGGTGATACAGGAGATGAATCTCACATACATGTATGTACAGGTAGCTGCTGCATTAGCAAACCTGTAGATGCAACAAACTGTACTTGCTACAGGTATTCATGGTATTACAAGTCAGTTGCTCTTGGTTGTGCTGTGTCATCCATCTATGCTTAACATATCAGTGAAACTGTGGACCACTACCATGTGATATGAGCCACCATGCAGGAACTGGTTTAGATGGGTCACCTTCATATGCAGGCCTGTGTAATGCATGAAGTACCTATCCCTCTGGATACCAAGATACTTGTTCCTTTGAGAATACTAGCTAAAGGGACCTTTCAGTGATTAATGAGGAATACAGTAGGTGTATCTCAAGCATCTGCCTTAAGGATACTCCACGAATTCCTCAATGTCGTGGGAGTACATATGTGGTTTTCATGTACCACAGAAGAGATTTCCAACACCCTGATGGCATTTTATGACATAGCCTTTTTCCCCAAGCTACTGAGGCCATAGACTGCACCCACATTGCAATAAAGACCCTCATGGAGAACAGGGAAAAGGTATATCAACCACAAAGATTTCCATTCTTGTCAACTGCCTGATGGTCTGTAATACACAGGATATAACATACAGCAAGTCTACGTACCACCCAGGCAGTATCAATTGCTGCCACATATGGTGTACATGTGACTTATATCAGTGGTTCATATATGATAAATGACAGATATGCCTTGCAGCCATGGTTAATTACACCTAGCTGAAATCCTCAGAGCATGGCAGAGAAAGGCTACAACTATACCCTGTTACAGACTTAGGTCATTATTCAACATGTGTTTGCCCTGCTGAAAGCCTGCTTCCACTGTCTGGATGCATCTGCAAGGCACCCTACACACATCCACTGTATAGGTGTATTTGGGGTGCTCTGCAGTATGACCTGGCCACATGCAGTAAGATATTCTTAGCATGTCCTATACTACATAACATAATCATACAGAAACAGTTACAGCAGGGCAGACACATTCAGGATGAGAAAGCCTCATATTCAGCAGTGGAAGAGGTACCCTATGAGGAGCTTGTGGATGAGCTGGCAGGAGGAGAGAACTATGCCAGATGAAGCCAGTCATAGCATGCCATGCCACTCACTAAGACATGACATCTGGTTCATATCTATGAGCTAGAAAAAAACATTAGACAGAAAAGAAAATGTAATACATGCAAAACTTCACCTGACTAGGAGGGCCACAGTGCCTGGTGTCAACTGTCAATTGTGTGTGTGTGTGTGTGTGTGTGTGTGTGTGTGTGTGTGTGTGTGTGTGTGTGTGTGTGTGTGTGTGTCGGTATTTTTGAACATAATTCTGTGCTTTTTGTTTCAGACCTGTAGTTGGGAGACTGGGTACACTAGCCAGGGTCTATATCACGATGTCAAACTTTTAAAAGTTCGAACATCATATGGTCAACACCATATGATCGAACTTTTAAAAGTTCGAACATTTCAACAGAGATCTCCGTACAGTGTGGAATGGGAAGATTTCCCTTTTCTGCACTGTAGTGTGATCTCAGAGTTGGTATATTTAAAGAGCAGGGGGTGTGGGGGCACAGCCCCCACATAGGGGGTGCAGGGGGGTTTGCCCCCTGCTTAAACCGTTCAGGTAGGTTTTTTCTTTGGTTTATTTTTTTATTACATTTTCAAACTTTTAAAAGTCCGATCATATGGTGTTGACCATATGCCGTTCGAACTTTTAAAAGTTCATTTATGTAATATAGATACCACTAGCCAGGAAGGGGACACTGACTTCCTTGCTGAGCATGTGTGTGTGTGTGCATGAGGAAGTGGGCCTTGTAGTAGCCTGATTTTGTGTGTGTGTGTGTGTGTGTGTGTGTGTGTGTGTGTGTGTGTGTGTGTGTGTGTGTATGTGTGTGTGTTGTAATACAGCCTCAGTAGATGTTTCGATACTGTGGTAGGATCTAACGACGATATCTAGGGTACTCATAAGAAATACATGTACAGACGATACCTGACCCTGTCCACGTGAGTGCCCTCTTCTGGAGGGTCAGGGGCACTATCCAGGCCTTGATGAGAGGAAGGAGTGCTTATGAACATGTGTGGTGGCCTGTGCCATGGATAAACTTGGCAATAGCACTCCACCCACATAGACATACATGTTGTAAGGTACTCCCCTCAAGAAAGGATGATGTCATTGAAGTGATGATACTGTGTGCTTGACCATGGTCTTCCCCTTCCATGGTGGCCCTCACCATCAGAGAAGGGGAAAGAACAGCCACAAGAACTGAGTCTGTCACACTATCTAGCTGCACAGGGGCAACTGTTTTATGCAGACTCCCTGTGCCACATCTCCATGATGTTGTGGCCCATGCATTTTTGGAGGTCATCATGCAGACCTCATGCAATACCCACTAGTACAACAAGGCCCGAGGTGTTTTCAGCCTGTTCCTATATTATCACTGTTTATAGGTTTGTAGGTGTTTACTAGGCCAACAACCACAAGGGCCTTTTTAAGCCTAGCCAATCATCCCAAATCTATGACAGGTTCTGATACCCTTGATAAAGGTAAGCATGGGCCTGGAAGATTAACCATTTACAGGTTCCATTAGAGACATAGGTGCCAAACCAAGGATGAATTTCTGGTTTCCCATTCAATTGTCCAAGTTGCATTTGAATTGGGTGAGGGAGGAACTCTGCTTCATATAGATGGGGATCCTGTTTCATAGACAGGGTGTCTATAGTTTAGGTCATGCATTAAGATAGCTAGCTTGGGTGGTTGAGTTTAGTTCATACATTGCAATAGCAAGCTTGGGTGGTTCACAGTACCTATGGCATGCATGTTCACCTACATGACATCCACCCATGTCCTCCACTTGCTTAATGGAATCTGAAACAACTGAGGGAGGAGTGCACTGCAGAGAAAGATGTTCTTTTCATAGTAAAGCTGTCTGTCTGTAACATCAAGTCATTGTGTGTCTTCCTGTATTTCTGAGATGGATTCCAGAGACGTAGAAGCTACAGCCATGGAATGGGTTGGGGATGTGAACACCATATTCTCCTTTGCCACCAATGACACTGTGACCCCTGGTTATACCAGACTTTGGCTTCCATCATCATTAAAGACTGACACAACCTCAACACCCGTTAAAGGTATAATCATGGTGGAAGAGTCTAATAACATTTTTGCCATTCCCACACTAAGAGCCATCACCAATATCTGAATATCAAGTCAATTAATGAAAACTATGTAATACAGTGGCATGGTAGATTAATAGGTAATATACCTTGGTTTGGTGGTCTCTGCATCTGAAATCGTGAAGTTCCTGCAAAAATATGTGGCTATGATTTTAACCTGCACTAAACCACACATTTATCCACTATGCAAATACTTGATCATGTCAGGACATACCCACCTGGGGCATCTTCAGCAGATATTCTGGATAGCTGGGCTAGCTCTTCACCTAGAGCTAGGATTTCACCATGGAATGTACAGGTGTCAGAACCCCTACTGCAGAGAGGCCAAGAATGTCTGTGTCTCTGATAAAGGTGGTTTAATCAGTGGACTGCCTCCCACTGCCCTCTGCTCCTATGCCATGTGGACAGCATGAGCTTTAGCAACACATATCATATCAGTGGCTCATAATCCCACTTACTCATAATTCATGCCTTGCCACTAACAGCACTGATGTCATTAACTACATTTTCTAGGCATGGTAGTGAAAGAGCTGATATGATTTATCTTGGCCAGTCATCTGAAAATCATAGACATGGACAGCCTTTAACAATATCTCATTATATGCATAGCAGATCTTGCATTTGTGATGTTTGCCACATTCTGCCATCCTGCTGTGGAATGGAAAAGAAAAGTATATGAAAACAGTCATATCCCCACCTGACATATGACTACACTGGCATAAACTGTGGGGTGTAAGTGTGGTATGAGGTATGTGGCTTTGATCTAGCTCTGCAATTAATATCACACATATGGCAGATAACCATGGGCAGGTGTTGGACTTCGAAGATGGCTGTACAGGACTTCCAAGTTGACTGCATACTAAGTAACAGCTTAATTTCAGCTCTCCCATTGTGAACACAGAAACTCAGAAAAGAGAGCCAGTGAATTTGTCTTTTTGGGTACATCTGAGTTAATGGCTAATACATGTACTTCCAATGCCAGGAAAGAAGAAATTTAGAGAAGCTGAAAGAAAATCAACCACAAAAGGTGAAGAGAAAACACTGACTTGGAAGAATCCTACAGTTGTTCAGCAAAAAGCAGTTCATGCTTCTGCTTTGGTGCGAGACATGACTTCCAGTAATGCAGAGGAAAAAATAAGTCAAATGTGCTCAGAGCTGATTAAAATGAATGAAACACTGAAGGTGTATATCTACTCAAATAAGAAAAGGTTGGAAAAATGGAAGAAGCTTTAAACAGATATTCTGATGAAATGATAAAACTGCAAAAATCAGAGGTTGAATTGAAGGAAAGGCTGGCTGATATGCATCAAGAAGAGATGTTTCAAAAAACGGTATGCTTAGAGGACAGAGCACTTAGGGAAAACCTGAAATTTTCTAGTGTACCAGAGAATCTGGAAGAAACGGACTATATTAATTTGGTGAAAGCACAAATAAGCCATTGGACAGGTATTCCACAGCATGAGTTGTTAACTGAAAGGGTGCATTGTGTGTATGTGCCAAACCTGGCCATGAGAAAGCAGCCAAGACCTCTAATAGTAAAGATGCAATCCTACCAGCAGACTTAGTTAATTTTTGACAAAACTGTGGCAGGAGGAGAAACTACTAAATGTTAGCGACAGATTTGTTTGTGGAAAATTATTACTCACTGTACACCAGGCAGAAGAGCAGTACATTTATTCCAGCAATAAGAGAATGCCTATAGGCAGGTGTAATATTCAAACTGCTGTACACAGCTGTCTTCAGAATATTTTTTTCCTGGAGAAACAAAATCATTTTTGATGCAGACCATACTAGGGAGGAAACACATAAGTATGTCAAACAAAAAGAGGCTATCAAACAGAAGTGGACTCTGCATCTTAGTCTTCTGATAAAAAGCTCAGAGATATTATGTCAGTGAAATATTTTCCACTGACCCAAAGGAAAATGCTTGAGAGAGAGAGAAAAGCACATGAGTTGACAAGAAGAACCAGTAGTATGTTAGAAATTAACCAGAGACTGGAGCTGGGAGGTGGAGATCAATAGGAAGACAACCAGTAACTTGGAAATGAATGAATAAATCTGGAATTACAAAGCATCAATCACATTTGTGAAATATGTGGAACAAGAAAACTTGGAAATAATGTACTTTTTTGGGTCTGCTAACCCTGTAGGTGACTCCAAAGCATATGCCCTACTTCATGTCATTAATGTCTGGAAGAACATTAAGGAGAAGGAAAGATGAAGGAAAGAGATAACTGTAGGTAAAACACTTGTTCTTTACAGTATTTTTATAAAATATGAAATATAATGCATTCTGTATAGTAAAGCATTTTCAGTTATTTTTGTGTGTTATAGGGATATGAAAGTAAACAAGTGCCATTTTCCTTATTTTTTTCTTTCTTCTTAAGTTTTAAGGAATGTAGGCATTAAAACATAAAAAGAGAAGAAAGCATGGACAAACGTGGGTTTAAGATAACAGGCTGTAATCTTAGGCTGTTGATGTGACAGACAGGTTGTAAAAGTATACAGGCCATGATATAAAGTAAAACTGATATGCTTTTTCTTACTTTTGTATAGGAGAATGACTGGATTAAGGCCCTTGGCTTGATCTAACAAGTTTTAACTGGAAGCAAGTAAATAAAAGAACATTGGATGTAATGAAACATTTTCATTTAGCAAATAAATATAAATATATATAGTGCAACATAAGAAGCTTGCAGCTGAAGGCAACTCTGTATCTGGATCTCATGTTTCTATGGAGGCAAGTTGATAAGATGACAATAAAAACAGAACCCATTTTTCTTTCAATAGCCAAAAGAAAATATTTTCTGAAACCATTCAAGTTGTTTTCTACATCTGGGAGGGGGATAAAGATAAGAAAAATAACAGATATAACTTAATGTAAGTAGAAACATAAACTGTACTATGTCTCTTAGCATGGATAGCTTTAATTATAGGTCAATTAAAGCCTGTTAGTGTAGCTGTCTGGGACAATTGTTCCTATTAGGAGGGTTAAACTTTATTTGAAGATGTATATACTTTTGTGCGTTTGTATTAAGTTAATAGGTTTTGGGGGTGCTCTGGTGTGTGTGTGTATGTGTGTGTGTGTGTGTGTGTGTGTGTGTGTGTGTGTGTGTGTGTGTGTGTGAGAGAGAGTTTTCATTAAAATAAAAAGCCTTGCAAGATGTGACATAGTTTCAAATGAAGATAACAAGAATCAACTGTATTAAAGCTTAACCTGCCAAACAGTAGTGGGTGCATGTAACACAAAAGCAAAACAGACATTTAAAAAAGCTATCATGTATGACAGGTGGGTATAATAACTTTTTATCAAAATGGCTACACTAGCCATGTTATTTTTAAATGTGAATAGTCTCACGTGTATACAAAAAAGAAAAAGAGTAGTGAACTGTATTAAGAAATGCACAGTGCAAATAGCTGTGCTACAGGAGATACATTTGGGAAGAACTGAGCATTTGAATATGATAGAGAAAGGATTTATTTCAGGATGTAAATTCAGCAGAATATCAGGGACAAAGGAAATGGGAGTACTTCCAATAATTTCTAGAGGAGGTCCAATAGTGATAGAAGAGGAAAAAATATATACCAATAGTAGATTTGTAGTAGTAAGGGACTACTGGCAAGGGAGGAGGAATACTCTGGCATGTACCTATATTCCACCTAAAACTGCTACAATGGAGTATAAAAAAATTCTGGGAGAAATAATCAGCTTTCAATGGGGAATATTGCTTATAGGTGGGGACTGGAATTTGATTTGCAATAATGAGAATGTGTCTGGGGGTGCCTAAAAGGGAACATATAACAAAAGAGGATAGAGTTTTGAAGAAAATTATGAAAATATTTGGAATGGAAAATGTGAATTCAGTAGTAGGAGCTTGGACATAATTTGCATATTATTCTCCAAGGTAAAAAAAAATGGGCTAGGCCAGACCATAACTATATTTCACAGGAACATGTGCATTTACTTGAAAGTTTTGATATGCATCCAATAACTATTTCAGATCATGCACCAATAATAACTAAAGTAGAAATGCAGGATACTGAAATAAAAATTAGTCACTGGTGCTTCTCCACCTATCTGTTTAACAAAGAGGAATTTAAAGAATGGGTAGTGGAAATTACCCAGGACTTATTAGGGAAGATAGAAACGTCTTCAAGAAATATAGCTAGAGAGTGAGATAAAATGACAGTGGAGTTTAAAAATAGGATAGGAATAAAATAAAAAGAAATATGGTTAAGACGTAACAAGAAATATTTAGAGGGACTGGCAAAGGTTAAATTATTGCAGAATGGGGAAAATCTTATTAAACAAGAAGAGGTGCAACTGCAAAGTGCTAAAGAGAAAATAAGGGACTACACAGATAATATGCATGAGTTTAGAAAGACTGCTGTTAGGCACCTCTTTTTGATAACTTCAGAGCACAAAAACATTTAGCACAATGGCTCAGGTAACAGAAAGTAGAAAAGGTTGGTGCCAAGCTTAGGAGCCTATAACAAAGAAGATATCCAGAGATCCTGTTGAGGTATTTGAAATATTTTGCAAATTTTATAAAAATCTGTATAAAGCAGAGAAATGTGGAAATCAAGAAAAAGTACAAATGAAAATATTTATGGAATAATTAATGTTTCCAAGATTAGAGATAGATGAGGCTCAATTATTAACAGTTAGGATAGGAGGAGATGAGATAAAATGGTGATGCATAACTAATCTAAGAAAGTCTCCAGAAATAGATGGTATTCCTGTGGAAGTTTGGAAAAAAATGATAAAGATCTGGAAGGTTTTGTTTAATAGTATTTTAAAAGGAGGAGAACCACCGACATCTTCAAAGAAAGCTGTGGTGGCTGTAATATTTAAACATGGTAAAGATCCATCGGATCCAGTTTCATATAGGCCTATTTCATTTCTAAATCATGATTATAAAAAGTGCTCATGTCTATAATGGCTAAAAGAATGACAAAGATTTTCTCAAAATCAACAGATATAGATCAATGTGGTTTTGTGGAAGGCAGGCAAACATTTGACAGCATTAATAGAACAATGATGATCCAGAGGAAAGGAGAATGCATGAAAATACCACAGTTGGTGGTGGGTCTTGATGCAGAGAAAGCCTTCAACAGAAAAAGCTGGTATTTTACGTGAAGGGCACTGGAAGCATTTGCATTCCCTGACACAATAATAAGGTTAATTGGGAGGATGTATGAAGCATCAGAGGTGAAAATTAAAGAGAGGGATTCCTCTCAGATTAGTTCCGTTTGAACAGAGGAACCAGGTATCGGTGTCATCTTTCTCATTCTGTTATTTACATTATATTTAAAACCACTAGCAAAGATAATAAGGGACTCAGACTCTCAAGGGTATAATTGGTATTGTGATAAATAAAAGTTGCCTTTATTTGCAGATGATGTTATTTTGTGTCTGATAAAACCAGAAAAGGACATTTCAGTGTTGTGGAACATTCTGAAGCAGTTTTGTCTCTTCACAATACAAAATTAATAAAGATAAAATAAACACAACAGCTGTAAACTATGTACAGAGCAATACCCATATTTATGGGGGTATGATGAAAAGGAATACTTGTGAGTATGGGTTAAAATGGATTCTGTTATAGCAGCTGAGGATATGTGGAAAGAGACTAAACAAAAGATAACACAAAAACTGAGAAACTGGAAGCTCTAATTTATGGATATGGATAGCAAGATATATGCAATGAAAAAGTTTTAGTCCCTTTGGTTTTATACAGAGGTAAGGCATATTTTTATCAACCACAGGAGAAGTTGAGGATAGCAGTTAATAAAGAGTTGAAGGGTTTTATCTAGGAAGGGAAAAGTGCAAGAGTCAAATGGGTTAAGTTGACCTTTCCAATAGAACAAGGTGATTTGGGACTACCTGATTTGAAGATATATTTCAGAGCTACCAGTTAAGGCTCCAATACATAACACAAGCAGAAAGCTGTAATTCAAAGTGAAAGGGGTGATGATGAAACAGTTGGGAAGCTCACAAAATAAGGAGAGACTGTGATTTTGGATGCAGATCTTTAAGGAAAATAACAACAGCCATACAAAATATCATATTAATAAAACACAAACACCAGAAAGCATTCTAAGAACTAAGCCAACACAGTAATGGAGAAAGCAGATTCTGCTGATAGGGATGACTGCAATTAAGGTCACAGAGAATAGGCAAGAGGGAGCTGGAATTTACTGGAGAAAATTGGCAAAGGAACCAAGGTGCTAGGAGCAAATAATTAGAGATGGAAAGGTAATAGAATGGGAAGAGGCCAAGACAACATTTGGACCACAGGCTAGAGACTGGGAAGAGGCAAAGAAAATATTTTGACTGCAGGCTAGAAACTGTGTTACCTATCATGGACTGATATCAAAGTATAGGCAGAGAGGAAAGGAATAGGGAGACCCTAAGTGAAAGACCAGCACTGGTAGAGTTTTTAGTAGAATCTAGAACAGAAGCTACTGTTAAAAAATGGATAATTAGTAGGCCATGTAAAATATTGCATCATCACTATAGGAATATATCAGAGAAGCTAAGAACAGATTGGGAAGAGAGACTGGATAAGCAATTCACAAAAAAATGGGAAAATATATGTATAGCTCCCAAATATGCAACAAAGTCTATAAGATTTAGGATTTTTGCTAGGATGTGTTTGCATAGGTATTTTTATATCCCAAGAAGACTCAAGAATTTTTTCCTAAAATGGATCGCAAATGCTGGTGAAAGAGAAAGAAAGAGGTCATTGGGAACATATTATCGAGGAGTGTAATGAGATGACAGATGTTGAAAATTCCATGTAGACTACTTTGCAAGAAATACTGGATGAACAAATTGGTGTGACTAATGAAATCACTTTCTGGGTTGTGATACAGAATCTGAATTTCCCACACATAGTAAGGCCATGCTCAGTTTAATTCTGGCAGCTGCCAAAAAAGCAATTACTAGAAAATGGAAATCAAAGACTAAACCAACCATATTAGAAGTAGTGAATATAGTAATAGAGATAAAGAACTTGAAGTTGGATCTTTAGAAAATGACTCCAAATCTAAAATCATACTCAGAAATAAAGCATGGACCAAGTGGCGTACTACTAAAGCCTCCCTAGACCACATTAATTTCCAGCAGCTGAGGCATGAGACAAAAAATCCATCATACTTGACAAAAAAAAAACTATTATTGCCATCTACAACAGAAACATTAAAACAACCCTCAAAAGTTTTGGGCAGGTATAAACAATCTTCTCCACCCAGGTCAATCCTCCACTTCTACCCCAGCAGCGTCCTGTCATAAAAGTTCTGAAGAAGTGGCAAATAACTTCAATAGTTTCTTTACAGAGACTATCCAGTCCCTTGCCAGCCAACTAACTCCTAGTGGCTCTACAGTTAATGATCCTATACCCAAGTCGCTGCTCTCTTTTAACCTCCAACCAGTCTCTACATCCCTCATCTGATCCTCACTGAAAAAACTAAAGCCAACTACCCTCTCAGCCGACCTTCTCCCAGCCGAATACCTGCTAAAAGCTACAGATGCTATAGCATACCCCATCTCTATCTTAATCAGCAGAACCATAACAAAAGCCAGCACCTGTCAATCTGGAAAATATCCTACGTTATACCACTCCATAAAGGCAGCACATCTACAGAACTATCTGACTATAGACCGATAGCCATACTGTCACCACTTGCCAAAATCATGGAGTAGTGTGTGCACAAACAACTCCTATACTTTCTCATTCAGAATAAACTCCTGACCAACTCACAACATGGTTTTAGACCCCACCACAGTACATCTACTGCCCTCCTTTCTTTTACCAATGTAATTAAGCAAAATCGGAATAACAACAAAATATCTTCAGCCCTCTTTCTGGACCTGTCCAAAGCTTTTGATATGGTTAACCATCAGCTACTCATCCACACTCTGAAAACCTTATCCTTAGATAACCAAGCTCTCTAATGGTTCCATGCCTACCTCACTGGTAGAAAACAAGCAGTACTTTGGCAGAGCAAGCTCTCTTGCCTGTTACCTAATACCATAGGAGTTCCTCACGGTTCCATATTAAGACCTCTTCTCTTTTAAGTCTTTATTAATGATCTCCACACAACCATCCAATATGCTACCTGCATTCAATATGCAGATGATTCTACACTGGTATGTTCTGACACCTCTCCAATAAACCTACTATCAACAACCCAGTATATATTCACCATAGTTGAAAACTGGCTCTCTGATCATCGCATGATCTTAAACCCAAACAAAACCAAACTACTATTCTCTCCTACTCATAAATCCTCAACAACAACCTTTACCATAAAATCTAACAATGGCACTGTCATCTCCCCAGACACTTATACAAAACTACTAGGAGTAACTATTGATAACAATCTTAGATTTGACATGCATATTAACCAAACCATTAAACCCATAAACAAGAAACTTAGGTCACTGTATAGGATAAAATCCTTCCTATCTCCAATGGCTAGAGCAACCATTGCCCGCTCACATCTTCTCTCTACCCCTATTTTTGCCTCTCCTATGCTTACTAACCTTAGCAAATCTGACCTTAACAAACTCTCCAGTTGCTATAATCATATCGCCAGATTTGCAACTGGCATGCCCTATAGGACACACCACTGCCTTAACTTAAAAAACCTTGGCTGGATAGAATTGTCAAGACTCCTCCAGCTAAACCAACTTATAGAAGTATTTAAAATTCTCAAACAACCAGACAACACCCCCGCACTGAAAAATATAATCATTCCATACAGCAATATAGGCTCACTCCGCTCGTCAAATAGACTGCTTGTCCAAACAATCAAATCCTATAATTCAGCTGGTAATTCTCCATTCGTTAATGCCACAGGTAAAATATGGAACTCCCTCCCTCCCAACCTTACTTTTGTGACCTCCTTAGCCCAATTCAAAAAGAGTCATAAACTTAATTTCAAATCACATTGGCTATGTCCATGCTCCAGCCCTGATTAGCTCCTTCCTTTAAACTATGGTACTAACATCCTATGGTTCACTCTAGTAGAGAAACTAAACCTTTTAATTATGGAAATGATCTAACTCTATACTTGTTGACTGAATCTGACTATAAATAGATGCCTTTATTATGATGAACATCATTTTGTAAATGTTTACCTGAGGTATGGGTCCTGTAATCACAACAGGATCTATGGATAGAAACTAAACTCATAATCTGTATTTGTCGTATCTTAAGCTAGCATGTTTGAACAAGTCTGTAAAAAGAAAAGTCTGTAAAAGAATTTCTGTATTTGTTATAGCTATATCTAGCATGATTGAACAAGTCTGTACATTTTTTCTCATAAATATTTTACTATATGTAACATTTCTCTAAAGTATCTATGTTGGAGCTTTTCTCCCCGGGCCTCCGCTGAAAATGGACATGTATCCAGTTGGACTATCCCAGTCAACAAATGTAAAATAAATAAATAAATAAGAGCAAATTCCATATAAAAGGGGAACTGTAGGAATGATACATGCAGAATAATGTTTTGGAGGAGGAATGAGGTTTGAGGGAAGGCAGGAATTGAATGAGCTATGCAATGTTCCATTGACAATGACTGTATAGAAGATCCTTTGTGATGTGTAATGTTAGCAACTGAAAGTATGTACATATGGTTTAATTTCATTTATATAATTGCACGTTTGCCTATGTCATAAGTGATAATTCAATAAAGATATTTTTGTTTAAAAAATGGGCAGGTATTGTGTCCTACCTGCACTCTAACACCATCCCCCATAAAAAAGAAAACAAAAGGTTCATAGGTGTTTACTAGGCCAATAACGACAAGGCCCTTTTTAAGCCTAGCAATGTGTCCTAAATCTCTGACAAGTTCTGATACCCCTGATAAGTGTAAGCATGGGCCTGGGAGATGAACCACTTACAGGTCACCTGTTTGCATTAGAGACATAGGTGCCAAACCAGGGATGAATTTCTGGTTTCCCATCGAGTTGTCCAAGTTGCACTTGAATTGGGTTGGGGAGGAACTCTGCTTCACATGGATGGGGAACCAGTTCCATAGACGGGGTAGTCTCTGGAATGCATACCAATCTCTCCAGCAGGTCAAATTTATATCACAGGCAAGGTTTAAGTCTTTAGAATGGGTAATTCTGGTATTGTTTATTTTGTGGATATGCAGGAGGTCCATTAGAGTGTGGTCTGACAATGTCCTGAAGGCCAGGCATAGATCTCCTCTCAAAAGCCTGTAGGAGACAGAATACAGGGGTAGGGTGTGTCTGTCTGCATAGGACATATTAATTACGCTCTGTATTCGTTTAGTAAGGAACCTCTGTGGACATTCCAGTTGTTGGATATGCCTGGTTAGGTACATACCAAAGGGGGCATTGTACTCAATGATAGGTCTGATGAATGCCAAATACAGTGGAACAATGACTTCTTTGGACTTGGATGCCATACCTTTGTTTATAAGTTGCTCAACATAGAATGGTTTCCTCACTACTGTAGACACATGATGATCAACGACTACTATCTGTGTGTGTCCCTAAGTCCCTGACTACTGGGTCAACTCCAAGGTATGTGTTGTCAATATGATAGTTACCAGGGATGGATGACTTCCCAAAGGATACTGTTATGCATTTCTTGGCATTTAGTTTAGTCCATGGCTCTGACACCAGTTGTCTGTCTGTTTCATCCCCTCCTGGAGAACATTTGTGTCAGTGTGAGATTCAATGACAGCTCCTAATTTGCAATCATCTGCACATTTAGTCAGCCGGAGACCTCTGACAAAGAGGGAAAAGATGTGAAATGTGGACTGCACTTAGTAATCACATTTAATGGTCTCAAAGTTACTGCAGCAGACTAAAACTCTGAGGTAAATAAAACCACAAACTGAAGACAAAAAAAACAAACAAAAAAAATAATAAAATGGAAGGTAACAGATGGGGCACGGAGCCAAAAATAGTCAAAAAACTTTAAAACTCACTTTACTACAAAATAAATGAATAAAACCATAAGGGCTTTCATCCAGGTAGCTTCCAAGACTTCATCAGACAATGTAATACAGCGCAGACACCTGTTAAATAGAATTCCTTATACATCACATGATTGAGCAGATGAACTAGTCTTAAGTACGTATCAACTTAAATACATAAGAACATCATTAAAACATTTTTAAAGAATAGTTTGTTAAAAACTCTTTCTACCAACATGTCAATATAGTTAAATGATTTAAGAAAAACATTTTACTCCTTAATAAGTCTTAAAAATATATATCTCAGAATAAAAACTCTCAATCACAGTCAGACTCATCTCTCAAGGGCCTTCTTTTTTAACAAGCACACTATATTACAGTTGTCGTTTAACCCTGGGTGGTTTAAAAGCATTATAGGTTCATAGGTTTATAGGTGTGTACTAGGCTAATGGCCCTGGAGCCTTTACAAGCCTACCCCATAGGATTACCCTGGCATTGTGCCACCCGACCTTAGTTCCTAGTGCCTCCCCAGGGTCAGTTTTCTATTTCCCATCCACTCATCAAGATTTCTCTTGAAGAGGGCCAGTGAGGTGCTCTGCTTGAAATGTATGGGAAGTCTATTCCATAGCATGGGCAGTCTCTGGGTTATGAACCTGTCCCTCCAGCATTTTCTGTTGATTGTGGTAATGAGGTTGAGGTCTCTGGAGCATGTGGTGTGGAGGGATTGGGATTTCTTTAGATAGAATTTCTAACAGAGCTGGGTCAGACATGGCTTTGTAAGTCAAGCAGAGATCGCCTCTAAGTAGGTGATATGAGACAGAGAATAGTTGGAGTTTTTTGAGTCTGTCCATATAGGACAAGTGTTTAAGGCCTAGGATCCTCTTTGTGAGGCACATTTGTGGCCTCTCCAGTTGTTACAGTTGCCTAGTGAGGTATATGCCAAATGGGGCATTGTACTCGATGATTGGCCTAATGAGGGAAGAGTAGAGGGAGACAATGACCTCTTTCTTCCTGGATGCAAAACCCTTAGTAATGAGATGTGCCACATAAAAGGACTTTCTGACCACAGTGGCAATGTGGCGGTCAAAAGTGAGGTTGCTGTTAACCTGTGTTCCCAGATCTCTTATAAAGCCTTCTGTGTTCAGTGGACTACCATCAATGTGGTAATTCAAGGGAACCAGGTTTTTCCCAAGGGGGATGATGACACATTTTTTGACATTGAACTTAAGGCCATGGTTCTGACACCAGTCGGTGTCATTGATGCCTTTCTGTAGGATGTCAACATCACTTAGAGAGTTAATAATAGCTCCCAACTTTCAATCATCTGTGAACTTTGTCAGCCAGAGACCCTTCGTGTTGGCCTGGACTTCAGAGAAGTAGATACCAAACAGGAGAGGACCCAGGACCGAACCCTGTAGGACTCCACTCGTGACTGGTTGGCAGTCTGACTTAGAGTCAGCTACTTTCACACTGTGGGTTCTATCTGTGAGCCAGTTTGCAACTCACCTAGTGAAATAGGGGTTGATGCCTAGCTTAGTGAATTTTTCTATGATTCCTGAGTGGGGAATGGTGTCAAAGGCCTTGGCCAGATCAAGGTAGGCTGTATAAACCACCTTGCCTTCATCCACAGCTCTGGTGACTGACTCAAAGAAGTCAACCAAGTTGAGCAGGCATGATCTACCCTTCACAAAACCAAACTGTGTAGGATCCAGAGTTTGGAGATTCCCTATATCCTTGTTTATTAGGTCCATGATGATGAGTTTCATAGCTTTGCATATCAGACTTGTCAGGCTAATTGGGCAATAATTCCCAGGGTCTGCAGTCACTCCTCTTTGTAGAGAGGGATGACTGTAGCAGTGCACTATTCAGTGTGGACAAATCCTGAGGTGAGGCTGTGATTGAACAGGGCACACAGGTGAGGTGCCAGTTCACTCTGTAGTTCATGCAGAACACAGCCAGGAATATTGTCAGGTCCCATAGAAGCTGTATTCTTGACCTTGGACAGTGCTGTTTTAACCTGTGCAGCAGTAATACTGGGTGCCTGGCAATCTACTGGTATCGTGATTTGTCCTTTGGGGGGGATAGAGGGGTAAAGTTAGCACTGAATCTGTCAGCCAGTATATTGGCAATATCTGTTGGCTCGGTATAGGAGGTACCATTGTGCAGTAGCTCAGAGCAAATCTGGGTATTGCCATGGAGATTCTTTACATAACTATAGAAGGCCTTGCAGCTGTCTTTACTATCTGCTGCAATTCTATTTTCATAGCTAGCTTTAGAGGATTTGATGAGGGATCTCAACCATTTGTTGAGGCTGATAAGGGAGTTTTTCCAGTCTTGGGACTTCACCTTATTCCACATCAGTTTCCTCCTTCTGTTGTAGAGTTTGTTTATGGCAGGGGAACACAAGATGGGCTTCCTTTTTTTTGAGGAGAGCATCTTGGTTCTATTGGGTATGGCAAGATCCATGCATTTGTGCACGTGTTCGTACAGTGCATTGGTGTATGATTCGGCAGTCATGCAACTATTCTCCATTTGCATGGGTGCCGTGAAGTTAGCCACCTCTGTTTTTAGGAGCCCAAAGTTAGCTTTGGAGAAGTTTTTCATGGTGGTTACCTTT